>NC_092633.1:47393492-47696518 GCF_039555335.1 Amphiura filiformis | reverse complement strand
GATCGTGGTCAGCTGCTGAATGGGAGACCAACAACTTTTGTGTAATTCATATTTATGATGAGGTAAAACAAATAGGCCTAAGCGCTGTACTGTTGCCTAGCTATCGTAAAAATGCAAAAAAATACAGCTGTGAATCGCGAAATTCAATCAAAGTAACATATTCGCAGCTGAAACTTTATGATAATTTGCAATCATAATCAATACAACCAAATCATCATACTGATGCTTACTGCTTTTATGGAGTAGGTCTACGGCGCGGTAGGAAGAGACCGACAGCAGCACAAGAGAGGTGATTCGCATCTCAGGCATTTACAAAAGTAGATATTCCACCTTATCACAAAATAGAATGATAGACACATTTTCTTTTTGGCAAATTAAAGACGTAATTCGGTGACAGCCAAACCTCGGTATCATCAGAACTCAGTTTTGCAAGCAACTGAACAGAACAAATTGCAGAAGTTTCAAAACACGTGTTGACAAGCTGAAGCAGCTGTACGCGATTGTTTTGATTGTCGTTAAGCGAAATGCGTATCATTGTCACATGTGTAATGCGTACGCGTAAACTTAAATCATTGTTTCACGCGCATACCGCGCGCCCTAGCGTCGACGCGCTTGACGTTGCGAGCTCACATGCGTGTCCCGCCATTGGACAACACAGAAGTCAATGCAATTCAGGCTGCAAAATGAACAAAACAAAACATCGCATGTTGACTTGAATTGGTGTTATCAGTGCTTCTGCAACATAAAATATAACGTGTTGTGTTTGTTTCTTTGTTTGTTTGTGTGTGTCAACATGGGTAGGCCTATGTTAAAAGGGTATTGGTGTTACGAGTTGCTTTTTTATACTTTTTAAAATTTTGTATTGTTTAGAGATTTCCCTACCTAAATTAAAATTTTGTGCGTGAGTGATTGTTTTTGTGTATCCTGGATGTCCATCCTTGATCCTCATTTCTTTACACTACACTAGTCAATGTTAGCATCTGCAATTCTATACTATAGCGCAGTCACATCCTTGATCTTCAAAACTTCATTTGAGCAAGTCACATCCTTGATCTTCAAAACTTTATTTGAGCCAAGTCACAGCCTTGATCCTCATTTCTTTATACTACACACTAGTCAATGTTAGCACCCGCAATTCTATACTATTATATAGCACAGTCACATCCTTGATCTTCAAAACTTGATTTGAGCCAAGTCACAAAGTCACATCCTTGATCCTCGTTTCTTTATACTACACTAGTCAATGGTAGCATCTGCAATTCTATACTATAGGGCAGTTTCATCATTGATCTTCAAAACTTGATTTGAGCCAAGTCACATCCTTGATCTTCATTTCTTTATATACTTAGCACCTGTAATTCTATACTATACCGCGACCACATCCTTGATCTTCAAAACTTGATTTGAGCAAAGTCACAGCCTTGATCCTCATTTCTTAGTCAATGTTATCATCTGCGATTTCATACCGGGGGTAGGCCCACTATACATCCTTGATCCTCATATTTTTTATTTGAGGCCCGTGACATCCTTGATCCTCATTTCTTTACACTACACTAGCCGATGTTTGCTATCTACTGAAGATAGCTCGAACCAAGTAAATCGGTTGCATTTAAGGTTTCGCGCAAGATTTGAAAAGGCGACCAGTTTACCTTGTGACTGTGACACTGAATTTGGTAAACTTACGCGAACCGGACGTGCAACCCGTGATTTGGTGTAGTTCCTAAAATGAAAAGACTAGAATCTCATCAGCACAATTTGAATAAAGTTAGTTGTATAAGATTCACCAAGAGCATAAAGTGTTGCACAATAATTTGGCTACAATTATAGAAGGTTTGAAAGAAAAGTGAGCAAGCATTCTGACACAGTCAACGCTAAACTATTATAAGTAAGCTAAAATCGGTGTTTCATATGTCTACGGCCATACCACGTTGAATACACCGGTTCTCGTCCGAACTCCGAAGTTAAGCAACGTCGGGCCCGGTTAGTACTTGGATGGGAGACCGCTTGGGAATACCGGGTGCTGTAGACTTTTGCATTCAAATTCTTCTTTTTATTTTTTGCTCGTGTTTATGTTTGTTTCCTCTGTCGCCTGTGATGTAATTTTTCTCTCTACAAAGCGACTTTGTTCAAAATATAATATCTTTTCTCAATTTCTGGAGCGTACATCTAGTGTAAAAAAATAAAAAAATAGCTATCCAAACGCCACCACATAGCACTAACATTGAGTCGATCGTGGTCAGCTGCTGAATGGGAGACCAACAACTTTTGTGTAATTCATATTATGATATGAGGTAAAACAAATAGGCCTAAGCGCTGTACTGTTGCCTAGCTATCGTAAAAATGCCAAAAAAATACAGCTGTGAATCGCGAAATTCAATCAAAGTAACATATTCGCAGCTGAAACTTTATGATAATTTGCAATCATAATCAATACAACCAAATCATCATACTGATACTTACTGCTTTTATGGAGTAGGTCTACGGCGCGTAGGAAGACCGACAGCAGCACGGACAAGAGGATTTCGCATCTCAGGCATTTGCAAGTAGATATTCCACCTTATCACAAAATAGAATGATAGACACATTTTCTTTTGGCAAATTAAAGACGTAATTCGGTGACAGCCAAACCTCGGTATCATCAGAACTCAGTTTTGCAAGCAACTGAACAGAACAAATTGCAGAAGTTTCAAAACACGTGTTGACAAGCTGAAGCAGCTGTACGCGATTGTTTTGATTGTCGTTAAGCGAAATGCGTATCATTGTCACATGTGTAATGCGTACGCGTAAACTTAAATCATTGTTTCACGCGCATACCGCGCCCTAGCGTCGACGCGCTTGACGTTGCGAGCTCACATGCGTGTATTGGACAACACGAAATCAATGCAATTCAGGCTGCAAAATGAACAAAACAAAACATCGCATGTTGACCTTAATTTGTGTTATCCGTGCTTCTGCAAAATAAAAAATATAACGTGTTGTGTTTGTTTCTTTGTTTGTTTGTGTGTCAACATGGGTAGGCCTATGTTAAAAGGGTATTGGTGTTACGAGTTGCATTTTTTATACTTTTTAAAATTTTGTATTGTTTAGAGATTTCCCTACCTAAATTAAAATTTTGTGCGTGAGTGATTGTTTTTGTGTATCCTGGATGTCCATCCTTGATCCTCATTTCTTTACACTACACTAGTCAATGTTAGCATCTGCAATTCTATACTATAGCGCAGTCACATCCTTGATCTTCAAAAATTTGAGCAAGTCACATCCTTGATCTTCAAAACTTTATTTGAGCCAAGTCACAGCCTTGATCCTCATTTCTTTATACTACACTAGTCAATGTTAGCACCCGCAATTCTATAATACTCTTATATAGCACAGTCACATCCTTGATCTTCAAACCTTGATACATCCTTGATCCTCTTTTCTCTATACTACACTAGTCAATGGTAGCATCTGCAATTCTATACTATAACGTCATCCTTGATCTTCAAATACTTTTATTTGAGATTTGAAGTCACAGCCTTGAGCAATGTATTGATCCTTTCTTTATACTACACTAGATCCTCATGGTTTACACTACACTAGTCAATTTAGCATAATTCTATACTATAGCGCAGTCACATCCTTGATCTTCAAAACTTCATTTGAGCAAGTCACATCCTTGATCTTCAAAACTTTATTTGAGCCAAGTCACAGCCTTGATCCTCATTTCTTTATAGGCCGACTACACTAGTCAATGTTAGCACCCGCAATTCTATACTATTATATAGCACAGTCACATCCTTGATCTTCAAAACTTGATTTGAGCCAAGTCACAAAGTCACATCCTTGATCCTCGTTTCTTTATACTACACTAGTCAATGGTAGCATCTGCAATTCTATACTATAGGGCAGTTTCATCATTGATCTTCAAAACTTGATTTGAGCCAAGTCACATCCTTGATCTTCATTTCTTTATATACTTAGCACCTGTAATTCTATACTATACCGCGACCACATCCTTGATCTTCAAAACTTGATTTGAGCAAAGTCACAGCCTTGATCCTCATTTCTTAGTCAATGTTATCATCTGCGATTTCATACCGGGGGTTGGCCCACTATACATCCTTGATCCTCATATTTTTATTTGAGGCCCGTGACATCCTTGATCCTCATTTCTTTACACTACACTAGCCGATGTTTGCTATCTACTGAAGATAGCTCGAACCAAGTAAATCGGTTGCATTTAAGGTTTCGCGCAAGATTTGAAAAAGACGACCAGTTTACCTTGTGACTGTGACACTGAATTTGGTAAACTTACGCGAACCGGACGTGCAACCCGTGATTTGGTGTAGTTCCTAAAAATGAAAAGACTAGAATCTCATCAGCACAATTTGAATAAAGTTAGTTGTATAAGATTCACCAAGAGCATAAAGTGTTGCACAATAATTTGGCTACAATTATAGAAGGTTTGAAAGAAAAGTGAGCAAGCATTCTGACACAGTCAACGCTAAACTATTATAAGTAAGCTAAAATCGGTGTTTCATATGTCTACGGCCATACCACGTTGAATACACCGGTTCTCGTCCGAACTCCGAAGTTAAGCAACGTCGGGCCCGGTTAGTACTTGGATGGGAGACCGCTTGGGAATACCGGGTGCTGTAGACTTTTGCATTCAAATTCTTCTTTTTTATTTTTTGCTCGTGTTTATGTTTGTTTCCTCTGTCGCCTGTGATGTAATTTTTCTCTCTACAAAGCGACTTTGTTCAAAATATGATATTTTTTCTCAATTTCTGGAGCGTACATCTAGTGTACAACAATTCAAAAATAGCTATCCAAACGCCACCACATAGCACTAACATTGAGTCGATCGTGGTCAGCTGCTGAATGGGAGACCAACAACTTTTGTGTAATTCATATTATGATATGAGGTAAAACAAATAGGCCTAAGCGCTGTACTGTTGCCTAGCTAAAGAAAAAATGCCAAAAAATACAGCTGTGAATCGCGAAATTCAATCAAAGTAACATATTCGCAGCTGAAACTTTATGATAATTTGCAATCATAATCAATACAACCAAATCATCATACTGATACTTACTGCTTTTATGGAGTAGGTCTACGGCGCGGTAGGAAGACCGACAGCAGCACGGATCTCGGCATTTGCAAGTAGATATTCCACCTTATCACAAAATAGAATGATAGACACATTTTCTTTTTGGCAAATTAAAGACGTAATTCGGTGACAGCCAAACCTCGGTATCATCAGAACTCAGTTTTGCAAGCAACTGAACAGAACAAATTGCAGAAGTTTCAAAACACGTGTTGACAAGCTGAAGCAGCTGTACGCGATTGTTTTGATTGTCGTTAAGCGAAATGCGTATCATTGTCACATGTGTAATGCGTACGCGTAAACTTAAATCATTGTTTCACGCGCATACCGCGCCCTAGCGTCGACGCGCTTGACGTTGCGAGCTCACATGCGTGTATTGGACAACACGAAATCAATGCAATTCAGGCTGCAAAATGAACAAAACAAAACATCGCATGTTGACCTTAATTTGTGTTATCCGTGCTTCTGCAAAATAAAAAATATAACGTGTTGTGTTTGTTTCTTTGTTTGTTTGTGTGTCAACATGGGTAGGCCTATGTTAAAAGGGTATTGGTGTTACGAGTTGCATTTTTTATACTTTTTAAAATTTTGTATTGTTTAGAGATTTCCCTACCTAAATTAAAATTTTGTGCGTGAGTGATTGTTTTTGTGTATCCTGGATGTCCATCCTTGATCCTCATTTCTTTACACTACACTAGTCAATGTTAGCATCTGCAATTCTATACTATAGCGCAGTCACATCCTTGATCTTCAAAACTTCATTTGAGCAAGTCACATCCTTGATCTTCAAAACTTTATTTGAGCCAAGTCACAGCCTTGATCCTCATTTCTTTATACTACACTAGTCAATGTTAGCACCCGCAATTCTATACTATTATATAGCACAGTCACATCCTTGATCTTCAAAACTTGATTTGAGCCAAGTCACAAAGTCACATCCTTGATCCTCGTTTCTTTATACTACACTAGTCAATGGTAGCATCTGCAATTCTATACTATAGGGCAGTTTCATCATTGATCTTCAAAACTTGATTTGAGCCAAGTCACATCCTTGATCTTCATTTCTTTATATACTTAGCACCTGTAATTCTATACTATACCGCGACCACATCCTTGATCTTCAAAACTTGATTTGAGCAAAGTCACAGCCTTGATCCTCATTTCTTAGTCAATGTTATCATCTGCGATTTTCATACCGGGGTTGGCCCACTATACATCCTTGATCCTCATATTTTTATTTGAGGCCCGTGACATCCTTGATCCTCATTTCTTTACACTACACTAGCCGATGTTTGCTATCTACTGAAGATAGCTCGAACCAAGTAAATCGGTTGCATTTAAGGTTTCGCGCAAGATTTGAAAAGACGACCAGTTTACCTTGTGACTGTGACACTGAATTTGGTAAACTTACGCGAACCGGACGTGCAACCCGTGATTTGGTGTAGTTCCTAAAAATGAAAAGACTAGAATCTCATCAGCACAATTTGAATAAAGTTAGTTGTATAAGATTCACCAAGAGCATAAAGTGTTGCACAATAATTTGGCTACAATTATAGAAGGTTTGAAAGAAAAGTGAGCAAGCATTCTGACACAGTCAACGCTAAACTATTATAAGTAAGCTAAAATCGGTGTTTCATATGTCTACGGCCATACCACGTTGAATACACCGGTTCTCGTCCGAACTCCGAAGTTAAGCAACGTCGGGCCCGGTTAGTACTTGGATGGGAGACCGCTTGGGAATACCGGGTGCTGTAGACTTTTGCATTCAAATTCTTCTTTTTTATTTTTGCTCGTGTTTATGTTTGTTTCCTCTGTCGCCTGTGATGTAATTTTTTCTCTCTACAAAGCGACTTTGTTCAAAATATGATATTTTTCTCAATTTCTGGAGCGTACATCTAGTGGACAACAATTCAAAAGTAGCTATCCAAACGCCACCACATAGCACTAACATTGAGTCGATCGTGGTCAGCTGCTGAATGGGAGACCAACAACTTTTGTGTAATTCATATTATGATATGAGGTAAAACAAATAGGCCTAAGCGCTGTACTGTTGCCTAGCTATCGTAAAAATGCCAAAAAATACAGCTGTGAATCGCGAAATTCAATCAAAGTAACATATTCGCAGCTGAAACTTTATGATAATTTGCAATCATAATCAATACAACCAAATCATCATACTGATACTTACTGCTTTTATGGAGTAGGTCTACGGCGCGGTAGGAAGACCGACAGCAGCACGGATCTCGGCATTTGCAAGTAGATATTCCACCTTATCACAAAATAGAATGATAGACACATTTTCTTTTGGCAAATTAAAGACGTAATTCGGTGACAGCCAAACCTCGGTATCATCAGAACTCAGTTTTGCAAGCAACTGAACAGAACAAATTGCAGAAGTTTCAAAACACGTGTTGACAAGCTGAAGCAGCTGTACGCGATTGTTTTGATTGTCGTTAAGCGAAATGCGTATCATTGTCACATGTGTAATGCGTACGCGTAAACTTAAATCATTGTTTCACGCGCATACCGCGCCCTAGCGTCGACGCGCTTGACGTTGCGAGCTCACATGCGTGTATTGGACAACACGAAATCAATGCAATTCAGGCTGCAAAATGAACAAAACAAAACATCGCATGTTGACCTTAATTTGTGTTATCCGTGCTTCTGCAAAATAAAAAATATAACGTGTTGTGTTTGTTTCTTTGTTTGTTTGTGTGTCAACATGGGTAGGCCTATGTTAAAAGGGTATTGGTGTTACGAGTTGCATTTTTTATACTTTTTAAAATTTTGTATTGTTTAGAGATTTCCCTACCTAAATTAAAATTTTGTGCGTGAGTGATTGTTTTTGTGTATCCTGGATGTCCATCCTTGATCCTCATTTCTTTACACTACACTAGTCAATGTTAGCATCTGCAATTCTATACTATAGCGCAGTCACATCCTTGATCTTCAAAACTTCATTTGAGCAAGTCACATCCTTGATCTTCAAAACTTTATTTGAGCCAAGTCACAGCCTTGATCCTCATTTCTTTATACTACACTAGTCAATGTTAGCACCCGCAATTCTATACTATTATATAGCACAGTCACATCCTTGATCTTCAAAACTTGATTTGAGCCAAGTCACAAAGTCACATCCTTGATCCTCGTTTCTTTATACTACACTAGTCAATGGTAGCATCTGCAATTTATACTATAGGGCAGTTTCATCATTGATCTTCAAAACTTGATTTGAGCCAAGTCACATCCTTGATCTTCATTTCTTTATATACTTAGCACCTGTAATTCTATACTATACCGCGACCACATCCTTGATCTTCAAAACTTGATTTGAGCAAAGTCACAGCCTTGATCCTCATTTCTTAGTCAATGTTATCATCTGCGATTTCATACCGGGGGTTGGCCCACTATACATCCTTGATCCTCATATTTTTATTTGAGGCCCGTGACATCCTTGATCCTCATTTCTTTACACTACACTAGCCGATGTTTGCTATCTACTGAAGATAGCTCGAACCAAGTAAATCGGTTGCATTTAAGGTTTCGCGCAAGATTTGAAAAAGACGACCAGTTTACCTTGTGACTGTGACACTGAATTTGGTAAACTTACGCGAACCGGACGTGCAACCCGTGATTTGGTGTAGTTCCTAAAATGAAAAGACTAGAATCTCATCAGCACAATTTGAATAAAAAGTTAGTTGTATAAGATTCACCAAGAGCATAAAGTGTTGCACAATAATTTGGCTACAATTATAGAAGGTTTGAAAGAAAAGTGAGCAAGCATTCTGACACAGTCAACGCTAAACTATTATAAGTAAGCTAAAATCGGTGTTTCATATGTCTACGGCCATACCACGTTGAATACACCGGTTCTCGTCCGAACTCCGAAGTTAAGCAACGTCGGGCCCGGTTAGTACTTGGATGGGAGACCGCTTGGGAATACCGGGTGCTGTAGACTTTTGCATTCAAATTCTTCTTTTTATTTTTGCTCGTGTTTATGTTTGTTTCCTCTGTCGCCTGTGATGTAATTTTTCTCTCTACAAAGCGACTTTGTTCAAAATATGATAGTTTTTCTCGATTTCTGGAGCGTACATCTAGTGTACAACAATTCAAAAATAGCTATCCAAACGCCACCACATAGCACTAACATTGAGTCGATCGTGGTCAGCTGCTGAATGGGAGACCAACAACTTTTTGTGTAATTCATATTATGATATGAGGTAAAACAAATAGGCCTAAGCGCTGTACTGTTGCCTAGCTATCGTAAAAATGCCAAAAATACAGCTGTGAATCGCGAAATTCAATCAAAGTAACATATTCGCAGCTGAAACTTTATGATAATTTGCAATCATAATCAATACAACCAAATCATCATACTGATACTTACTGCTTTTATGGAGTAGGTCTACGGCGCGGTAGGAAGACCGACAGCAGCACGGATCTCGGGCATTTGCAAGTAGATATTCCACCTTATCACAAAATAGAATGATAGACACATTTTCTTTTTGGCAAATTAAAGACGTAATTCGGTGACAGCCAAACCTCGGTATCATCAGAACTCAGTTTTGCAAGCAACTGAACAGAACAAATTGCAGAAGTTTCAAAACACGTGTTGACAAGCTGAAGCAGCTGTACGCGATTGTTTTGATTGTCGTTAAGCGAAATGCGTATCATTGTCACATGTGTAATGCGTACGCGTAAACTTAAATCATTGTTTCACGCGCATACCGCGCCCTAGCGTCGACGCGCTTGACGTTGCGAGCTCACATGCGTGTATTGGACAACACGAAATCAATGCAATTCAGGCTGCAAAATGAACAAAACAAAACATCGCATGTTGACCTTAATTTGTGTTATCCGTGCTTCTGCAAAATAAAAAATATAACGTGTTGTGTTTGTTTCTTTGTTTGTTTGTGTGTCAACATGGGTAGGCCTATGTTATAAGGGTATTGGTGTTACGAGTTGCATTTTTATACTTTTTAAAATTTTGTATTGTTTAGAGATTTCCCTACCTAAATTAAAATTTTGTGCGTGAGTGATTGTTTTTGTGTATCCTGGATGTCCATCCTTGATCCTCATTTCTTTACACTACACTAGTCAATGTTAGCATCTGCAATTCTATACTATAGCGCAGTCACATCCTTGATCTTCAAAACTTCATTTGAGCAAGTCACATCCTTGATCTTCAAAACTTTATTTGAGCCAAGTCACAGCCTTGATCCTCATTTCTTTATACTACACTAGTCAATGTTAGCACCCGCAATTCTATACTATTATATAGCACAGTCACATCCTTGATCTTCAAAACTTGATTTGAGCCAAGTCACAAAGTCACATCCTTGATCCTCGTTTCTTTATACTACACTAGTCAATGGTAGCATCTGCAATTCTATACTATAGGGCAGTTTCATCATTGATCTTCAAAACTTGATTTGAGCCAAGTCACATCCTTGATCTTCATTTCTTTATATACTTAGCACCTGTAATTCTATACTATACCTCTACCACATCCTTGATCTTCAAAACTTGATTTGAGCAAAGTCACAGCCTTGATCCTCATTTCTTAGTCAATGCATAAAAATACAACGTGGGGCTCTGATTTGAGCCAAAATTCTTCTTTTTTAGTTATAATTTTTTAGCACTTTGTTCAAAATAGGGGGTTATCTAGAATTCTAGCTATCCAAACGCCACCACATATATATCGTGGTCAGCTGCTGAATGGGAGACCAACAACTTTTTGTGGTAATCTTTAGGCCTAAGCGCTGTACTGTTGCCTTCAGCTATTGTAAAAATGCCAAAAGTATCAATTTCATAAGGGCATTGACAGTCAACGCTAAACTAATATAAAGTAAGCTAAAATCGGTGTTTCATATGTCTACGGCCATACCACGTTATTACACCGGTTCTCGTCGAAAGTGGTGACTTAAAAATTTCTTTGCTATCCAAACGCCACCACATAGCTAACATTGAGTCTGCCGTAATAATCCTGAGGTAAAACATTTCTTTCGTAAAAAATCGAAATGTTACAATCATCTTTTAATCAATACAACTCATCATACTGATACGCGATTTTATCACATTTTCTTTTTGGCAATAAAAATTTTGATCGGCTCCACACTTTCAAAACACGTTTGACACTGAAGCAGCTGTATTTTGATTGTCCGAAATTGATCCTCATATTTTTTGGACAACACGAAATCAATGCAATTGCAAAATGAACATTTGAGGCCCAGTGACATCCTTGATCCTCATCACATTCTTGATCCTCATTTCTTTATACTACACTAGTCACCCCGCACTATATTTATATAGCACAGTCAGATTTGACCACAAAGTCACATCCTTGATC
The DNA here is from genome assembly GCF_039555335.1 of Amphiura filiformis. Classification (NCBI taxonomy): domain Eukaryota; kingdom Metazoa; phylum Echinodermata; class Ophiuroidea; order Amphilepidida; family Amphiuridae; genus Amphiura; species Amphiura filiformis. Next base: position 47,685,085 of record NC_092633.1, on the reverse strand, counting down.
CTGAATGGTAGCATCTGCAATTCTATACTATAGGGCAGTTTCAATTGATCTTCAAAACTTGATGATCTTCATTTCTTTATATACTTAGCACCTGTAATTCTATACTATACCGCGACCACATCCTTGATCTTCAAAACTTGATTTGAGCAAAGTCACAGCCTTGATCCTCATTTCTTAGTCAATGTTATCATCTGCGATTTCATACCGGGGGTTGGCCCACTATACATCCTTGATCCTCATATTTTTATTTGAGGCCCGTGACATCCTTGATCCTCATTTCTTTACACTACACTAGCCGATGTTTGCTATCTACTGAGCAAGACACAGCCTTATTTGAGCCAAGAAGATAGCTCGAACCAAGTAAATCGGTGGCATTAAAGGTGTCGCGCAAGATGTGAAAAGACGACCAGTTTACCTTGTGACTGTGACACTGAATTTGGTAAACTTACGCGAACCGGACGTGCAACCCGTGATTTGGTGTAGTTCCTAAAAATGAAAAGACTAGAATCTCATCAGCACAATTTGAATAAAGTTAGTTGTATAAGATTCACCAAGAGCATAAAGTGTTGCACAATAATTTGGCTACAATTATAGAAGGTTTGAAAGAAAAGTGAGCAAGCATTCTGACACAGTCAACGCTAAACTATTATAAGTAAGCTAAAATCGGTGTTTCATATGTCTACGGCCATACCACGTTGAATACACCGGTTCTCGTCCGAACTCCGAAGTTAAGCAACGTCGGGCCCGGTTAGTACTTGGATGGGAGACCGCTTGGGAATACCGGGTGCTGTAGACTTTTGCATTCAAATTCTTCTTTTTTATTTTTGTTTGTGTTTATGTTTGTTTCCTCTGTCGCCTGTGATGTAATTTTTCTCTCTACAAAGCGACTTTGTTCAAAATATGATATTTTTCTCAATTTCTGGAGCGTACATCTAGTGTACAACAATTCAAAATAGCTATCCAAACGCGCACCACATAGCACTAACATTGAGTCGATCGTGGTCAGCTGCTGAATGGGAGACCAACAACTTTTTGTGTAATTCATATTATGATATGAGGTAAAACAAATAGGCCTAAGCGCTGTACTGTTGCCTAGCTATCGTAAAAAATGCCAAAAATACAGCTGTGAATCGCGAAATTCAATCAAAGTAACATATTCGCAGCTGAAACTTTATGATAATTTGCAATCATAATCAATACAACCAAATCATCATACTGATACTTACTGCTTTTATGGAGTAGGTCTACGGCGCGGTAGGAAGACCGACAGCAGCACGGATCTCGGGCATTTGCAAGTAGATATTCCACCTTATCACAAAATAGAATGATAGACACATTTTCTTTTTTGCAAATTAAAGACGTAATTCGGTGACAGCCAAACCTCGGTATCATCAGAACTCAGTTTTGCAAGCAACTGAACAGAACAAATTGCAGAAGTTTCAAAACACGTGTTGACAAGCTGAAGCAGCTGTACGCGATTGTTTTGATTGTCGTTAAGCGAAATGCGTATCATTGTCACATGTGTAATGCGTACGCGTAAACTTAAATCATTGTTTCACGCGCATACCGCGCCCTAGCGTCGACGCGCTTGACGTTGCGAGCTCACATGCGTGTATTGGACAACACGAAATCAATGCAATTCAGGCTGCAAAATGAACAAAACAAAACATCGCATGTTGACCTTAATTTGTGTTATCCGTGCTTCTGCAAAATAAAAAATATAACGTGTTGTGTTTGTTTCTTTGTTTGTTTGTGTGTCAACATGGGTAGGCCTATGTTAAAAGGGTATTGGTGTTACGAGTTGCATTTTTTATACTTTTTAAAATTTTGTATTGTTTAGAGATTTCCCTACCTAAATTAAAATTTTGTGCGTGAGTGATTGTTTTTGTGTATCCTGGATGTCCATCCTTGATCCTCATTTCTTTACACTACACTAGTCAATGTTAGCATCTGCAATTCTATACTATAGCGCAGTCACATCCTTGATCTTCAAAACTTCATTTGAGCAAGTCACATCCTTGATCTTCAAAACTTTATTTGAGCCAAGTCACAGCCTTGATCCTCATTTCTTTATACTACACTAGTCAATGTTAGCACCCGCAATTCTATACTATTATATAGCACAGTCACATCCTTGATCTTCAAAACTTGATTTGAGCCAAGTCACAAAGTCACATCCTTGATCCTCGTTTCTTTATACTACACTAGTCAATGGTAGCATCTGCAATTCTATACTATAGGGCAGTTTCATCATTGATCTTCAAAACTTGATTTGAGCCAAGTCACATCCTTGATCTTCATTTCTTTATATACTTAGCACCTGTAATTCTATACTATACCGCGACCACATCCTTGATCTTCAAAACTTGATTTGAGCAAAGTCACAGCCTTGATCCTCATTTCTTAGTCAATGTTATCATCTGCGATTTCATACCGGGGGTTGGCCCACTATACATCCTTGATCCTCATATTTTTATTTGAGGCCCGTGACATCCTTGATCCTCATTTCTTTACACTACACTAGCCGATGTTTGCTATCTACTGAAGATAGCTCGAACCAAGTAAATCGGTTGCATTTAAGGTTTCGCGCAAGATTTGAAAAGACGACCAGTTTACCTTGTGACTGTGACACTGAATTTGGTAAACTTACGCGAACCGGACGTGCAACCCGTGATTTGGTGTAGTTCCTAAAAATGAAAAGACTAGAATCTCATCAGCACAATTTGAATAAAGTTAGTTGTATAAGATTCACCAAGAGCATAAAGTGTTGCACAATAATTTGGCTACAATTATAGAAGGTTTGAAAGAAAAGTGAGCAAGCATTCTGACACAGTCAACGCTAAACTATTATAAGTAAGCTAAAATCGGTGTTTCATATGTCTACGGCCATACCACGTTGAATACACCGGTTCTCGTCCGAACTCCGAAGTTAAGCAACGTCGGGCCCGGTTAGTACTTGGATGGGAGACCGCTTGGGAATACCGGGTGCTGTAGACTTTTGCATTCAAATTCTTCTTTTTTATTTTTGCTCGTGTTTATGTTTGTTTCCTCTGTCGCCTGTGATGTAATTTTTCTCTCTACAAAGCGACTTTGTTCAAAATATGATATTGTTTCTCAATTTCTGGAGCGTACATCTAGTGTACAACAATTCAAAAATAGCTATCCAAACGCCACCACATAGCACTAACATTGAGTCGATCGTGGTCAGCTGCTGAATGGGAGACCAACAACTTTTTGTGTAATTCATATTATGATATGAGGTAAAACAAATAGGCCTAAGCGCTGTACTGTTGCCTAGCTATCGTAAAAATGCCAAAAAATACAGCTGTGAATCGCGAAATTCAATCAAAGTAACATATTCGCAGCTGAAACTTTATGATAATTTGCAATCATAATCAATACAACCAAATCATCATACTGATACTTACTGCTTTTATGGAGTAGGTCTACGGCGCGGTAGGAAGACCGACAGCAGCACGGATCTCGGGCATTTGCAAGTAGATATTCCACCTTATCACAAAATAGAATGATAGACACATTTTCTTTTTGGCAAATTAAAGACGTAATTCGGTGACAGCCAAACCTCGGTATCATCAGAACTCAGTTTTGCAAGCAACTGAACAGAACAAATTGCAGAAGTTTCAAAACACGTGTTGACAAGCTGAAGCAGCTGTACGCGATTGTTTTGATTGTCGTTAAGCGAAATGCGTATCATTGTCACATGTGTAATGCGTACGCGTAAACTTAAATCATTGTTTCACGCGCATACCGCGCCCTAGCGTCGACGCGCTTGACGTTGCGAGCTCACATGCGTGTATTGGACAACACGAAATCAATGCAATTCAGGCTGCAAAATGAACAAAACAAAACATCGCATGTTGACCTTAATTTGTGTTATCCGTGCTTCTGCAAAATAAAAAATATAACGTGTTGTGTTTGTTTCTTTGTTTGTTTGTGTGTCAACATGGGTAGGCCTATGTTAAAAGGGTATTGGTGTTACGAGTTGCATTTTTTATACTTTTTAAAATTTTGTATTGTTTAGAGATTTCCCTACCTAAATTAAAATTTTGTGCGTGAGTGATTGTTTTTGTGTATCCTGGATGTCCATCCTTGATCCTCATTTCTTTACACTACACTAGTCAATGTTAGCATCTGCAATTCTATACTATAGCGCAGTCACATCCTTGATCTTCAAAACTTCATTTGAGCAAGTCACATCCTTGATCTTCAAAACTTTATTTGAGCCAAGTCACAGCCTTGATCCTCATTTCTTTATACTACACTAGTCAATGTTAGCACCCGCAATTCTATACTATTATATAGCACAGTCACATCCTTGATCTTCAAAACTTGATTTGAGCCAAGTCACAAAGTCACATCCTTGATCCTCGTTTCTTTATACTACACTAGTCAATGGTAGCATCTGCAATTCTATACTATAGGGCAGTTTCATCATTGATCTTCAAAACTTGATTTGAGCCAAGTCACATCCTTGATCTTCATTTCTTTATATACTTAGCACCTGTAATTCTATACTATACCGCGACCACATCCTTGATCTTCAAAACTTGATTTGAGCAAAGTCACAGCCTTGATCCTCATTTCTTAGTCAATGTTATCATCTGCGATTTCATACCGGGGGTTGGCCCACTATACATCCTTGATCCTCATATTTTTATTTGAGGCCCGTGACATCCTTGATCCTCATTTCTTTACACTACACTAGCCGATGTTTGCTATCTACTGAAGATAGCTCGAACCAAATAAATCGGTTGCATTTAAGGTTTCGCGCAAGATTTGAAAAAGACGACCAGTTTACCTTGTGACTGTGACACTGAATTTGGTAAACTTACGCGAACCGGACGTGCAACCCGTGATTTGGTGTAGTTCCTAAAAATGAAAAGACTAGAATCTCATCAGCACAATTTGAATAAAGTTAGTTGTATAAGATTCACCAAGAGCATAAAGTGTTGCACAATAATTTGGCTACAATTATAGAAGGTTTGAAAGAAAAGTGAGCAAGCATTCTGACACAGTCAACGCTAAACTATTATAAGTAAGCTAAAATCGGTGTTTCATATGTCTACGGCCATACCACGTTGAATACACCGGTTCTCGTCCGAACTCCGAAGTTAAGCAACGTCGGGCCCGGTTAGTACTTGGATGGGAGACCGCTTGGGAATACCGGGTGCTGTAGACTTTTGCATTCAAATTCTTCTTTTTTATTTTTGCTCGTGTTTATGTTTGTTTCCTCTGTCGCCTGTGATGTAATTTTTCTCTCTACAAAGCGACTTTGTTCAAAATATGATATTTTTTCTCAATTTCTGGAGCGTACATCTAGTGTACAACAATTCAAAAATAGCTATCCAAACGCCACCACATAGCACTAACATTGAGTCGATCGTGGTCAGCTGCTGAATGGGAGACCAACAACTTTTTGTGTAATTCATATTATGATATGAGGTAAAACAAATAGGCCTAAGCGCTGTACTGTTGCCTAGCTATCGTAAAAATGCCAAAAATACAGCTGTGAATCGCGAAATTCAATCAAAGTAACATATTCGCAGCTGAAACTTTATGATAATTTGCAATCATAATCAATACAACCAAATCATCATACTGATACTTACTGCTTTTATGGAGTAGGTCTACGGCGCGGTAGGAAGACCGACAGCAGCACGGATCTCGGGCATTTGCAAGTAGATATTCCACCTTATCACAAAATAGAATGATAGACACATTTTCTTTTTGGCAAATTAAAGACGTAATTCGGTGACAGCCAAACCTCGGTATCATCAGAACTCAGTTTTGCAAGCAACTGAACAGAACAAATTGCAGAAGTTTCAACACGTGTTGACAAGCTGAAGCAGCTGTACGCGATTGTTTTGATTGTCGTTAAGCGAAATGCGTATCATTGTCACATGTGTAATGCGTACGCGTAAACTTAAATCATTGTTTCACGCGCATACCGCGCCCTAGCGTCGACGCGCTTGACGTTGCGAGCTCACATGCGTGTATTGGACAACACGAAATCAATGCAATTCAGGCTGCAAAATGAACAAAACAAAACATCGCATGTTGACCTTAATTTGTGTTATCCGTGCTTCTGCAAAATAAAAAATATAACGTGTTGTGTTTGTTTCTTTGTTTGTTTGTGTGTCAACATGGGTAGGCCTATGTTAAAAGGGTATTGGTGTTACGAGTTGCATTTTTTATACTTTTTAAAATTTTGTATTGTTTAGAGATTTCCCTACCTAAATTAAAATTTTGTGCGTGAGTGATTGTTTTTGTGTATCCTGGATGTCCATCCTTGATCCTCATTTCTTTACACTACACTAGTCAATGAGCATCTGCAATTCTATACTATAGCGCAGTCACATCCTTGATCTTCAAAACTTCATTTGAGCAAGTCACATCCTTGATCTTCAAAACTTTATTTGAGCCAAGTCACAGCCTTGATCCTCATTTCTTTATACTACACTAGTCAATGTTAGCACCCGCAATTCTATACTATTATATAGCACAGTCACATCCTTGATCTTCAAAACTTGATTTGAGCCAAGTCACAAAGTCACATCCTTGATCCTCGTTTCTTTATACTACACTAGTCAATGGTAGCATCTGCAATTCTATACTATAGGGCAGTTTCATCATTGATCTTCAAAACTTGATTTGAGCCAAGTCACATCCTTGATCTTCATTTCTTTATATACTTAGCACCTGTAATTCTATACTATACCGCGACAACATCCTTGATCTTCAAAACTTGATTTGAGCAAAGTCACAGCCTTGATCCTCATTTCTTAGTCAATGTTATCATCTGCGATTTCATACCGGGGTTGGCATCCTTGATCCTCCTTATTTTTATTTGAGGCCCGTACTAAATTTGATCCTCATAGATTTTTCAGACCAAAAAATGAGGTCCGTGACATCCTTGATCCTCATTTCTTTACACTACACTAGTCAATGTTAGCATCTGCAATTCTATACTATAGCGCAGTCACATCCTTGATCTTCAAAACTTCATTTGAGCAAGTCACATCCTTGATCTTCAAAACTTTATTTGAGCCAAGTCACAGCCTTGATCCTCATTTCTTTATACTACACTAGTCAATGTTAGCACCCGCAATTCTATACTATTATATAGCACAGTCACATCCTTGATCTTCAAAACTTGATTTGAGCCAAGTCACAAAGTCACATCCTTGATCCTCGTTTCTTTATACTACACTAGTCAATGGTAGCATCTGCAATTCTATACTATAGGGCAGTTTCATCATTGATCTTCAAAACTTGATTTGAGCCAAGTCACATCCTTGATCTTCATTTCTTTATATACTTAGCACCTGTAATTCTATACTATACCGCGACCACATCCTTGATCTAAATGCGTATCATTATACGAATGGATCCCCCTTCAAAAAACTTGATTTGAGCAAAGTCACAGCCTTGATCCTCATTTCTTAGTCAATGTTATCATCTGCGATTTCATACCGGGGGTTGGCCCACTATACATCCTTGATCCTCATATTTTTATTTGAGGCCCGTGACATCCTTGATCCTCATTTCTTTACACTACACTAGCCGATGTTTGCTATCTACTGAAGATAGCTCGAACCAAGTAAATCGGTTGCATTTAAGGTTTCGCGCAAGATTTGAAAAGACGACCAGTTTACCTTGTGACTGTGACACTGAATTTGGTAAACTTACGCGAACCGGACGTGCAACCCGTGTAATTTGGTGTAGTTCCTAAAAATGAAAAGACTAGAATCTCATCAGCACAATTTGAATAAAGTTAGTTGTATAAGATTCACCAAGAGCATAAAGTGTTGCACAATAATTTGGCTACAATTATAGAAGGTTTGAAAGAAAAGTGAGCAAGCATTCTGACACAGTCAACGCTAAACTATTATAAGTTAGCTAAAATCGGTGTTTCATATGTCTACGGCCATACCACGTTGAATACACCGGTTCTCGTCCGAACTCCGAAGTTAAGCAACGTCGGGCCCGGTTAGTACTTGGATGGGAGACCGCTTGGGAATACCGGGTGCTGTAGACTTTTGCATTCAAATTCTTCTTTTTTATTTTTGCTCGTGTTTATGTTTGTTTCCTCTGTCGCCTGTGATGTAATTTTTCTCTCTACAAAGCGACTTTGTTCAAAATATGATATTTTTCTCAATTTCTGGAGCGTACATCTAGTGTACAACAATTCAAAAATAGCTATCCAAACGCCACCACATAGCACTAACATTGAGTCGATCGTGGTCAGCTGCTGAATGGGAGACCAACAACTTTTTGTGTAATTCATATTATGATATGAGGTAAAACAAATAGGCCTAAGCGCTGTACTGTTGCCTAGCTATCGTAAAAATGCCAAAAAATACAGCTGTGAATCGCGAAATTCAATCAAAGTAACATATTCGCAGCTGAAACTTTATGATAATTTGCAATCATAATCAATACAACCAAATCATCATACTGATACTTACTGCTTTTATGGAGTAGGTCTACGGCGCGGTAGGAAGACCGACAGCAGCACGGATCTCGGGCATTTGCAAGTAGATATTCCACCTTATCACAAAATAGAATGATAGACACATTTTCTTAAAAAAAAAAAAAAGAAAAAATTCGGTGACAGCCAAACCTCGGTATCATCAGAACTCAGTTTTGCAAGCAACTGAACAGAACAAATTGCAGAAGTTTCAAAACACGTGTTGACAAGCTGAAGCAGCTGTACGCGATTGTTTTGATTGTCGTTAAGCGAAATGCGTATCATTGTCACATGTGTAATGCGTACGCGTAAACTTAAATCATTGTTTCACGCGCATACCGCGCCCTAGCGTCGACGCGCTTGACGTTGCGAGCTCACATGCGTGTATTGGACAACACGAAATCAATGCAATTCAGGCTGCAAAATGAACAAAACAAAACATCGCATGTTGACCTTAATTTGTGTTATCCGTGCTTCTGCAAAATAAAAAATATAACGTGTTGTGTTTGTTTCTTTGTTTGTTTGTGTGTCAACATGGGTAGGCCTATGTTAAAAGGGTATTGGTGTTACGAGTTGCATTTTTTATACTTTTTAAAATTTTGTATTGTTTAGAGATTTCCCTACCTAAATTAAAATTTTGTGCGTGAGTGATTGTTTTTGTGTATCCTGGATGTCCATCCTTGATCCTCATTTCTTTACACTACACTAGTCAATGTTAGCATCTGCAATTCTATACTATAGCGCAGTCACATCCTTGATCTTCAAAACTTCATTTGAGCAAGTCACATCCTTGATCTTCAAAACTTTATTTGAGCCAAGTCACAGCCTTGATCCTCATTTCTTTATACTACACTAGTCAATGTTAGCACCCGCAATTCTATACTATTATATAGCACAGTCACATCCTTGATCTTCAAAACTTGATTTGAGCCAAGTCACAAAGTCACATCCTTGATCCTCGTTTCTTTATACTACACTAGTCAATGGTAGCATCTGCAATTCTATACTATAGGGCAGTTTCATCATTGATCTTCAAAACTTGATTTGAGCCAAGTCACATCCTTGATCTTCATTTCTTTATATACTTAGCACCTGTAATTCTATACTATACCGCGACCACATCCTTGATCTTCAAAACTTGATTTGAGCAAAGTCACAGCCTTGATCCTCATTTCTTAGTCAATGTTATCATCTGCGATTTCATACCGGGGTTGGCCCACTATACATCCTTGATCCTCATATTTTTTTATTTGAGGCCCGTGACATCCTTGATCCTCATTTCTTTACACTACACTAGCCGATGTTTGCTATCTACTGAAGATAGCTCGAACCAAGTAAATCGGTTGCATTTAAGGTTTCGCGCAAGATTTGAAAAAGACGACCAGTTTACCTTGTGACTGTGACACTGAATTTGGTAAACTTGTCGTCTTTTCAAATCTTGCGCGAAACCTTAAATGCAACCCGTGATTTGGTGTAGTTCCTAAAAATGAAAAGACTAGAATCTCATCAGCACAATTTGAATAAAGTTAGTTGTATAAGATTCACCAAGAGCATAAAGTGTTGCACAATAATTTGGCTACAATTATAGAAGGTTTGAAAGAAAAGTGAGCAAGCATTCTGACACAGTCAACGCTAAACTATTATAAGTAAGCTAAAATCGGTGTTTCATATGTCTACGGCCATACCACGTTGAATACACCGGTTCTCGTCCGAACTCCGAAGTTAAGCAACGTCGGGCCCGGTTAGTACTTGGATGGGAGACCGCTTGGGAATACCGGGTGCTGTAGACTTTTGCATTCAAATTCTTCTTTTTTATTTTTGCTCGTGTTTATGTTTGTTTCCTCTGTCGCCTGTGATGTAATTTTTCTCTCTACAAAGCGACTTTGTTCAAAATATGATATTTTTCTCAATTTCTGGAGCGTACATCTAGTGTACAACAATTCAAAAATAGCTATCCAAACGCCACCACATAGCACTAACATTGAGTCGATCGTGGTCAGCTGCTGAATGGGAGACCAACAACTTTTTGTGTAATTCATATTATGATATGAGGTAAAACAAATAGGCCTAAGCGCTGTACTGTTGCCTAGCTAGCGTAAAAAATGCCAAAAAATACAGCTGTGAATCGCGAAATTCAATCAAAGTAACATATTCGCAGCTGAAACTTTATGATAATTTGCAATCATAATCAATACAACCAAATCATCATACTGATACTTACTGCTTTTATGGAGTAGGTCTACGGCGCGGTAGGAAGACCGACAGCAGCACGGATCTCGGGCATTTGCAAGTAGATATTCCACCTTATCACAAAATAGAATGATAGACACATTTTCTTTTTGGCAAATTAAAGACGTAATTCGGTGACAGCCAAACCTCGGTATCATCAGAACTCAGTTTTGCAAGCAACTGAACAGAACAAATTGCAGAAGTTTCAAAACACGTGTTGACAAGCTGAAGCAGCTGTACGCGATTGTTTTGATTGTCGTTAAGCGAAATGCGTATCATTGTCACATGTGTAATGCGTACGCGTAAACTTAAATCATTGTTTCACGCGCATACCGCGCCCTAGCGTCGACGCGCTTGACGTTGCGAGCTCACATGCGTGTATTGGACAACACGAAATCAATGCAATTCAGGCTGCAAAATGAACAAAACAAAACATCGCATGTTGACCTTAATTTGTGTTATCCGTGCTTCTGCAAAATAAAAAATATAACGTGTTGTGTTTGTTTCTTTGTTTGTTTGTGTGTCAACATGGGTAGGCCTATGTTAAAAGGGTATTGGTGTTACGAGTTGCTTTTTTATACTTTTTAAAATTTTGTATTGTTTAGAGATTTCCCTACCTAAATTAAAATTTTGTGCGTGAGTGATTGTTTTTGTGTATCCTGGATGTCCATCCTTGATCCTCATTTCTTTACACTACACTAGTCAATGTTAGCATCTGCAATTCTATACTATAGCGCAGTCACATCCTTGATCTTCAAAACTTCATTTGAGCAAGTCACATCCTTGATCTTCAAAACTTTATTTGAGCCAAGTCACAGCCTTGATCCTCATTTCTTTATACTACACTAGTCAATGTTAGCACCCGCAATTCTATACTATTATATAGCACAGTCACATCCTTGATCTTCAAAACTTGATTTGAGCCAAGTCACAAAGTCACATCCTTGATCCTCGTTTCTTTATACTACACTAGTCAATGGTAGCATCTGCAATTCTATACTATAGGGCAGTTTCATCATTGATCTTCAAAACTTGATTTGAGCCAAGTCACATCCTTGATCTTCATTTCTTTATATACTTAGCACCTGTAATTCTATACTATACCGCGACCACATCCTTGATCTTCAAAACTTGATTTGAGCAAAGTCACAGCCTTGATCCTCATTTCTTAGTCAATGTTATCATCTGCGATTTCATACCGGGGGTTGGCCCACTATACATCCTTGATCCTCATATTTTTATTTGAGGCCCGTGACATCCTTGATCCTCATTTCTTTACACTACACTAGCCGATGTTTGCTATCTACTGAAGATAGCTCGAACCAAGTAAATCGGTTGCATTTAAGGTTTCGCGCAAGATTTGAAAAGACGACCAGTTTACCTTGTGACTGTGACACTGAATTTGGTAAACTTACGCGAACCGGACGTGCAACCCGTGATTTGGTGTAGTTCCTAAAAATGAAAAGACTAGAATCTCATCAGCACAATTTGAATAAAGTTAGTTGTATAAGATTCACCAAGAGCATAAAGTGTTGCACAATAATTTGGCTACAATTATAGAAGGTTTGAAAGAAAAGTGAGCAAGCATTCTGACACAGTCAACGCTAAACTATTATAAGTAAGCTAAAATCGGTGTTTCATATGTCTACGGCCATACCACGTTGAATACACCGGTTCTCGTCCGAACTCCGAAGTTAAGCAACGTCGGGCCCGGTTAGTACTTGGATGGGAGACCGCTTGGGAATACCGGGTGCTGTAGACTTTTGCATTCAAATTCTTCTTTTTTATTTTTGCTCGTGTTTATGTTTGTTTCCTCTGTCGCCTGTGATGTAATTTTTCTCTCTACAAAGCGACTTTGTTCAAAATATGATATTTTCTCTCAATTTCTGGAGCGTACATCTAGTGTACAACAATTCAAAAATAGCTATCCAAACGCCACCACATAGCACTAACATTGAGTCGATCGTGGTCAGCTGCTGAATGGGAGACCAACAACTTTTTGTGTAATTCATATTATGATATGAGGTAAAACAAATAGGCCTAAGCGCTGTACTGTTGCCTAGCTATAGAAAAAATGCCAAAAAATACAGCTGTGAATCGCGAAATTCAATCAAAGTAACATATTCGCAGCTGAAACTTTATGATAATTTGCAATCATAATCAATACAACCAAATCATCATACTGATACTTACTGCTTTTATGGAGTAGGTCTACGGCGCGGTAGGAAGACCGACAGCAGCACGGATCTCGGGCATTTGCAAGTAGATATTCCACCTTATCACAAAATAGAATGATAGACACATTTTCTTTTGGCAAATTAAAGACGTAATTCGGTGACAGCCAAACCTCGGTATCATCAGAACTCAGTTTTGCAAGCAACTGAACAGAACAAATTGCAGAAGTTTCAAAACACGTGTTGACAAGCTGAAGCAGCTGTACGCGATTGTTTTGATTGTCGTTAAGCGAAATGCGTATCATTGTCACATGTGTAATGCGTACGCGTAAACTTAAATCATTGTTTCACGCGCATACCGCGCCCTAGCGTCGACGCGCTTGACGTTGCGAGCTCACATGCGTGTATTGGACAACACGAAATCAATGCAATTCAGGCTGCAAAATGAACAAAACAAAACATCGCATGTTGACCTTAATTTGTGTTATCCGTGCTTCTGCAAAATAAAAAATATAACGTGTTGTGTTTGTTTCTTTGTTTGTTTGTGTGTCAACATGGGTAGGCCTATGTTAAAAGGGTATTGGTGTTACGAGTTGCATTTTTTATACTTTTTAAAATTTTGTATTGTTTAGAGATTTCCCTACCTAAATTAAAATTTTGTGCGTGAGTGATTGTTTTTGTGTATCCTGGATGTCCATCCTTGATCCTCATTTCTTTACACTACACTAGTCAATGTTAGCATCTGCAATTCTATACTATAGCGCAGTCACATCCTTGATCTTCAAAACTTCATTTGAGCAAGTCACATCCTTGATCTTCAAAACTTTATTTGAGCCAAGTCACAGCCTTGATCCTCATTTCTTTATACTACACTAGTCAATGTTAGCACCCGCAATTCTATACTATTATATAGCACAGTCACATCCTTGATCTTCAAAACTTGATTTGAGCCAAGTCACAAAGTCACATCCTTGATCCTCGTTTCTTTATACTACACTAGTCAATGGTAGCATCTGCAATTCTATACTATAGGGCAGTTTCATCATTGATCTTCAAAACTTGATTTGAGCCAAGTCACATCCTTGATCTTCATTTCTTTATATACTTAGCACCTGTAATTCTATACTATACCGCGACCACATCCTTGATCTTCAAAACTTGATTTGAGCAAAGTCACAGCCTTGATCCTCATTTCTTAGGGGGCTGGCATTTTCTTCGGAAGTGGGGGCCACAAAATACTGGGGGTCATATTTTCATAGGGGGTTATAATTTTTTAGCACCCAAAATAGGGGGTTATATCTATTATTAAGGGCTGGTGACTTAAAATTTTCGCGCGCTGCGGCGCATTATGTAACTTCGAAGTCGAAATGTGCGTACCTTGATCTATGCAAAATTTTTACACTTCCACGATTACAATAAAAATTTTATCGCGCTCACACACTTTCTTCACTTTTAAGTTTTGATTGCGCCCGCGCCTTAGTTCCGGCAATGAATCATTTTTCTTGAGTCTGTGTAGTTGGAAGGGGGGGGGGTCATAAAATTTTTCGACCCGCGATAGGGGGTCGTAAAAATTTGCCCGCGATTTCACCGACATATTTGTGACCCCCCTTCCGAAGAAAATGCCAGCCCCCTTAGTCAATGTTATCATCTGTGATTTCATACCGGGGGTTGGCCCACTATACATCCTTGATCCTCATATTTTTATTTGAGGCCCGTGACATCCTTGATCCTCATTTCTTTACACTACACTAGCCGATGTTTGATCTTGAAGATAGCTCGAACCAAGTAAATCGGTTGCATTTAAGGTTTCGCGCAAGATTTGAAAAGACGACCAGTTTACCTTGTGACTGTGACACTGAATTTGGTAAACTTACGCGAACCGGACGTGCAACCCGTCGTGATTTGGTGTAGTTCCTAAAAATGAAAAGACTAGAATCTCATCAGCACAATTTGAATAAAGTTAGTTGTATAAGATTCACCAAGAGCATAAAGTGTTGCACAATAATTTGGCTACAATTATAGAAGGTTTGAAAGAAAAGTGAGCAAGCATTCTGACACAGTCAACGCTAAACTATTATAAGTAAGCTAAAATCGGTGTTTCATATGTCTACGGCCATACCACGTTGAATACACCGGTTCTCGTCCGAACTCCGAAGTTAAGCAACGTCGGGCCCGGTTAGTACTTGGATGGGAGACCGCTTGGGAATACCGGGTGCTGTAGACTTTTGCATTCAAATTCTTCTTTTTATTTTTGCTCGTGTTTATGTTTGTTTCCTCTGTCGCCTGTGATGTAATTTTTCTCTCTACAAAGCGACTTTGTTCAAAATATGATATTTTTCTCAATTTCTGGAGCGTACATCTAGTGTACAACAATTCAATTATAGCTATCCAAACGCCACCACATAGCACTAACATTGAGTCGATCGTGGTCAGCTGCTGAATGGGAGACCAACAACTTTTGTGTAATTCATATTATGATATGAGGTAAAACAAATAGGCCTAAGCGCTGTACTGTTGCCTAGCTATCGTAAAAATGCCAAAAATACAGCTGTGAATCGCGAAATTCAATCAAAGTAACATATTCGCAGCTGAAACTTTATGATAATTTGCAATCATAATCAATACAACCAAATCATCATACTGATACTTACTGCTTTTATGGAGTAGGTCTACGGCGCGGTAGGAAGACCGACAGCAGCACGGATCTCGGCATTTGCAAGTAGATATTCCACCTTATCACAAAATAGAATGATAGACACATTTTCTTTTTGGCAAATTAAAGACGTAATTCGGTGACAGCCAAACCTCGGTATCATCAGAACTCAGTTTTGCAAGCAACTGAACAGAACAAATTGCAGAAGTTTCAAAACACGTGTTGACAAGCTGAAGCAGCTGTACGCGATTGTTTTGATTATCGTTAAGCGAAATGCGTATCATTGTCACATGTGTAATGCGTACGCGTAAACTTAAATCATTGTTTCACGCGCATACCGCGCCCCAGCGTCGACGCGCTTGACGTTGCGAGCTCACATGCGTGTATTGGACAACACGAAATCAATGCAATTCAGGCTGCAAAATGAACAAAACAAAACATCGCATGTTGACCTTAATTTGTGTTATCCGTGCTTCTGCAAAATAAAAAATATAACGTGTTGTGTTTGTTTCTTTGTTTGTTTGTGTGTCAACATGGGTAGGCCTATGTTAAAAGGGTATTGGTGTTACGAGTTGCATTTTTATACTTTTTAAAATTTTGTATTGTTTAGAGATTTCCCTACCTAAATTAAAATTTTGTGCGTGAGTGATTGTTTTTGTGTATCCTGGATGTCCATCCTTGATCCTCATTTCTTTACACTACACTAGTCAATGTTAGCATCTGCAATTCTATACTATAGCGCAGTCACATCCTTGATCTTCAAAACTTCATTTGAGCAAGTCACATCCTTGATCTTCAAAACTTTATTTGAGCCAAGTCACAGCCTTGATCCTCATTTCTTTATACTACACTAGTCAATGTTAGCACCCGCAATTCTATACTATTATATAGCACAGTCACATCCTTGATCTTCAAAACTTGATTTGAGCCAAGTCACAAAGTCACATCCTTGATCCTCGTTTCTTTATACTACACTAGTCAATGGTAGCATCTGCAATTCTATACTATAGGGCAGTTTCATCATTGATCTTCAAAACTTGATTTGAGCCAAGTCACATCCTTGATCTTCATTTCTTTATATACTTAGCACCTGTAATTCTATACTATACCGCGACCACATCCTTGATCTTCAAAACTTGATTTGAGCAAAGTCACAGCCTTGATCCTCATTTCTTAGTCAATGTTATCATCTGCGATTTCATACCGGGGGTTGGCCCACTATACATCCTTGATCCTCATATTTTTTTTGAGGCCCGTGACATCCTTGATCCTCATTTCTTTACACTACACTAGCCGATGTTTGCTATCTACTGAAGATAGCTCGAACCAAGTAAATCGGTTGCATTTAAGGTTTCGCGCAAGATTTGAAAAGACGACCAGTTTACCTTGTGACTGTGACACTGAATTTGGTAAACTTACGCGAACCGGACGTGCAACCCGTGATTTGGTGTAGTTCCTAAAAATGAAAAGACTAGAATCTCATCAGCACAATTTGAATAAAGTTAGTTGTATAAGATTCACCAAGAGCATAAAGTGTTGCACAATAATTTGGCTACAATTATAGAAGGTTTGAAAGAAAAGTGAGCAAGCATTCTGACACAGTCAACGCTAAACTATTATAAGTAAGCTAAAATCGGTGTTTCATATGTCTACGGCCATACCACGTTGAATACACCGGTTCTCGTCCGAACTCCGAAGTTAAGCAACGTCGGGCCCGGTTAGTACTTGGATGGGAGACCGCTTGGGAATACCGGGTGCTGTAGACTTTTGCATTCAAATTCTTCTTTTTATTTTTGCTCGTGTTTATGTTTGTTTCCTCTGTCGCCTGTGATGTAATTTTTCTCTCTACAAAGCGACTTTGTTCAAAATATGATATTTTTCTCAATTTCTGGAGCGTACATCTAGTGTACAACAATTCAAAAATAGCTATCCAAACGCCACCACATAGCACTAACATTGAGTCGATCGTGGTCAGCTGCTGAATGGGAGACCAACAACTTTCTATGTAATTCATATTATTATATGAGGTAAAACAAATAGGCCTAAGCGCTGTACTGTTGCCTAGCTATCGTAAAAATGCCAAAAATACAGCTGTGAATCGCGAAATTCAATCAAAGTAACATATTCGCAGCTGAAACTTTATGATAATTTGCAATCATAATCAATACAACCAAATCATCATACTGATACTTACTGCTTTTATGGAGTAGGTCTACGGCGCGGTAGGAAGACCGACAGCAGCACGGATCTCGGGCGTTTGCAAGTAGATATTCCACCTTATCACAAAATAGAATGATAGACACATTTTCTTTTTGGCAAATTAAAGACGTAATTCGGTGACAGCCAAACCTCGGTATCATCAGAACTCAGTTTTGCAAGCAACTGAACAGAACAAATTGCAGAAGTTTCAAAACACGTGTTGACAAGCTGAAGCAGCTGTACGCGATTGTTTTGATTGTCGTTAAGCGAAATGCGTATCATTGTCACATGTGTAATGCGTACGCGTAAACTTAAATCATTGTTTCACGCGCATACCGCGCCCTAGCGTCGACGCGCTTGACGTTGCGAGCTCACATGCGTGTATTGGACAACACGAAATCAATGCAATTCAGGCTGCAAAATGAACAAAACAAAACATCGCATGTTGACCTTAATTTGTGTTATCCGTGCTTCTGCAAAATAAAAAATATAACGTGTTGTGTTTGTTTCTTTGTTTGTTTGTGTGTCAACATGGGTAGGCCTATGTTAAAAGGGTATTGGTGTTACGAGTTGCATTTTTATACTTTTTAAAATTTTGTATTGTTTAGAGATTTCCCTACCTAAATTAAAATTTTGTGCGTGAGTGATTGTTTTTGTGTATCCTGGATGTCCATCCTTGATCCTCATTTCTTTACACTACACTAGTCAATGTTAGCATCTGCAATTCTATACTATAGCGCAGTCACATCCTTGATCTTCAAAACTTCATTTGAGCAAGTCACATCCTTGATCTTCAAAACTTTATTTGAGCCAAGTCACAGCCTTGATCCTCATTTCTTTATACTACACTAGTCAATGTTAGCACCCGCAATTCTATACTATTATATAGCACAGTCACATCCTTGATCTTCAAAACTTGATTTGAGCCAAGTCACAAAGTCACATCCTTGATCCTCGTTTCTTTATACTACACTAGTCAATGGTAGCATCTGCAATTCTATACTATAGGGCAGTTTCATCATTGATCTTCAAAACTTGATTTGAGCCAAGTCACATCCTTGATCTTCATTTCTTTATATACTTAGCACCTGTAATTCTATACTATACCGCGACCACATCCTTGATCTTCAAAACTTGATTTGAGCAAAGTCACAGCCTTGATCCTCATTTCTTAGTCAATGTTATCATCTGCGATTTCATACCGGGGGTTGGCCCACTATACATCCTTGATCCTCATATTTTTATTTGAGGCCCGTGACATCCTTGATCCTCATTTCTTTACACTACACTAGCCGATGTTTGCTATCTACTGAAGATAGCTCGAACCAAGTAAATCGGTTGCATTTAAGGTTTCGCGCAAGATTTGAAAAGGACGACCAGTTTACCTTGTGACTGTGACACTGAATTTGGTAAACTTACGCGAACCGGACGTGCAACCCGTGATTTGGTGTAGTTCCTAAAAATGAAAAGACTAGAATCTCATGAGCACAATTTGAATAAAGTTAGTTGTATAAGATTCACCAAGAGCATAAAGTGTTGCACAATAATTTGGCTACAATTATAGAAGGTTTGAAAGAAAAGTGAGCAAGCATTCTGACACAGTCAACGCTAAACTATTATAAGTAAGCTAAAATCGGTGTTTCATATGTCTACGGCCATACCACGTTGAATACACCGGTTCTCGTCCGAACTCCGAAGTTAAGCAACGTCGGGCCCGGTTAGTACTTGGATGGGAGACCGCTTGGGAATACCGGGTGCTGTAGACTTTTGCATTCAAATTCTTCTTTTTTATTTTTGCTCGTGTTTATGTTTGTTTCCTCTGTCGCCTGTGATGTAATTTTTCTCTCTACAAAGCGACTTTGTTCAAAATATGATATTTATTCACAACTCCTGGCGCGTACATCTAGTGTACAACAATCCAAAAATAGCTATCCAAACGCCACCACATAGCACTAACATTGAGTCGATCGTGGTCAGCTGCTGAATGGGAGACCAACAACTTTTTGTGTAATTCATATTATGATATGAGGTAAAACAAATAGGCCTAAGCGCTGTACTGTTGCCTAGATATCGTAAAAAATGCCAAAAAATACAGCTGTGAATCGCGAAATTCAATCAAAGTAACATATTCGCAGCTGAAACTTTATGATAATTTGCAATCATAATCAATACAACCAAATCATCATACTGATACTTACTGCTTTTATGGAGTAGGTCTACGGCGCGGTAGGAAGACCGACAGCAGCACGGATCTCGGGCATTTGCAAGTAGATATTCCACCTTATCACAAAATAGAATGATAGACACATTTTCTTTTTGGCAAATTAAAGACGTAATTCGGTGACAGCCAAACCTCGGTATCATCAGAACTCAGTTTTGCAAGCAACTGAACAGAACAAATTGCAGAAGTTTCAAAACACGTGTTGACAAGCTGAAGCAGCTGTACGCGATTGTTTTCATGTCGTTAAGCGAAATGCGTATCATTGTCACATGTGTAATGCGTACGCGTAAACTTAAATCATTGTTTCACGCGCATACCGCGCCCTAGCGTCGACGCGCTTGACGTTGCGAGCTCACATGCGTGTATTGGACAACACGAAATCAATGCAATTCAGGCTGCAAAATGAACAAAACAAAACATCGCATGTTGACCTTAATTTGTGTTATCCGTGCTTCTGCAAAATAAAAAATATAACGTGTTGTGTTTGTTTCTTTGTTTGTTTGTGTGTCAACATGGGTAGGCCTATGTTAAAAGGGTATTGGTGTTACGAGTTGCATTTTTTATACTTTTTAAAATTTTGTATTGTTTAGAGATTTCCCTACCTAAATTAAAATTTTGTGCGTGAGTGATTGTTTTTGTGTATCCTGGATGTCCATCCTTGATCCTCATTTCTTTACACTACACTAGTCAATGTTAGCATCTGCAATTCTATACTATAGCGCAGTCACATCCTTGATCTTCAAAACTTCATTTGAGCAAGTCACATCCTTGATCTTCAAAACTTTATTTGAGCCAAGTCACAGCCTTGATCCTCATTTCTTTATACTACACTAGTCAATGTTAGCACCCGCAATTCTATACTATTATATAGCACAGTCACATCCTTGATCTTCAAAACTTGATTTGAGCCAAGTCACAAAGTCACATCCTTGATCCTCGTTTCTTTATACTACACTAGTCAATGGTAGCATCTGCAATTCTATACTATAGGGCAGTTTCATCATTGATCTTCAAAACTTGATTTGAGCCAAGTCACATCCTTGATCTTCATTTCTTTATATACTTAGCACCTGTAATTCTATACTATACCGCGACCACATCCTTGATCTTCAAAACTTGATTTGAGCAAAGTCACAGCCTTGATCCTCATTTCTTAGTCAATGTTATCATCTGCGATTTCATACCGGGGGTTGGCCCACTATACATCCTTGATCCTCATATTTTTATTTGAGGCCCGTGACATCCTTGATCCTCATTTCTTTACACTACACTAGCCGATGTTTGCTATCTACTGAAGATAGCTCGAACCAAAGTAAATCGGTTGCATTTAAGGTTTCGCGCAAGATTTGAAAAAGACGACCAGTTTACCTTGTGACTGTGACACTGAATTTGGTAAACTTACGCGAACCGGACGTGCAACCCGTGATTTGGTGTAGTTCCTAAAAATGAAAAGACTAGAATCTCATGAGCACAATTTGAATAAAGTTAGTTGTATAAGATTCACCAAGAGCATAAAGTGTTGCACAATAATTTGGCTACAATTATAGAAGGTTTGAAAGAAAAGTGAGCAAGCATTCTGACACAGTCAACGCTAAA
Organism: Amphiura filiformis; assembly: GCF_039555335.1. Classification (NCBI taxonomy): domain Eukaryota; kingdom Metazoa; phylum Echinodermata; class Ophiuroidea; order Amphilepidida; family Amphiuridae; genus Amphiura; species Amphiura filiformis. The sequence goes on along the minus strand of NC_092633.1, from coordinate 47,663,522 downwards.
CTATTATAAGTAAGCTAAAATCGGTGTTTCATATGTCTACGGCCATACCACGTTGAATACACCGGTTCTCGTCCGAACTCCGAAGTTAAGCAACGTCGGGCCCGGTTAGTACTTGGATGGGAGACCGCTTGGGAATACCGGGTGCTGTAGACTTTTGCATTCAAATTCTTCTTTTTTATTTTTGCTCGTGTTTATGTTTGTTTCCTCTGTCGCCTGTGATGTAATTTTTCTCTCTACAAAGCGACTTTGTTCAAAATATGATATTTTTTCTCTATTTCTGGAGCGTACATCTAGTGTACAACAAATTAAAAATAGCTATCCAAACGCCACCACATAGCACTAACATTGAGTCGATCGTGGTCAGCTGCTGAATGGGAGACCAACAACTTTTGTGTAATTCATATTATGATATGAGGTAAAACAAATAGGCCTAAGCGCTGTACTGTTGCCTAGCTATCGTAAAAATGCCAAAAAATACAGCTGTGAATCGCGAAATTCAATCAAAGTAACATATTCGCAGCTGAAACTTTATGATAATTTGCAATCATAATCAATACAACCAAATCATCATACTGATACTTACTGCTTTTATGGAGTAGGTCTACGGCGCGGTAGGAAGACCGACAGCAGCACGGATCTCGGGCATTTGCAAGTAGATATTCCACCTTATCACAAAATAGAATGATAGACACATTTTCTTTTTGGCAAATTAAAGACGTAATTCGGTGACAGCCAAACCTCGGTATCATCAGAACTCAGTTTTGCAAGCAACTGAACAGAACAAATTGCAGAAGTTTCAAAACACGTGTTGACAAGCTGAAGCAGCTGTACGCGATTGTTTTGATTGTCGTTAAGCGAAATGCGTATCATTGTCACATGTGTAATGCGTACGCGTAAACTTAAATCATTGTTTCACGCGCATACCGCGCCCTAGCGTCGACGCGCTTGACGTTGCGAGCTCACATGCGTGTATTGGACAACACGAAATCAATGCAATTCAGGCTGCAAAATGAACAAAACAAAACATCGCATGTTGACCTTAATTTGTGTTATCCGTGCTTCTGCAAAATAAAAAATATAACGTGTTGTGTTTGTTTCTTTGTTTGTTTGTGTGTCAACATGGGTAGGCCTATGTTAAAAGGGTATTGGTGTTACGAGTTGCATTTTTATACTTTTTAAAATTTTGTATTGTTTAGAGATTTCCCTACCTAAATTAAAATTTTGTGCGTGAGTGATTGTTTTTGTGTATCCTGGATGTCCATCCTTGATCCTCATTTCTTTACACTACACTAGTCAATGTTAGCATCTGCAATTCTATACTATAGCGCAGTCACATCCTTGATCTTCAAAACTTCATTTGAGCAAGTCACATCCTTGATCTTCAAAACTTTATTTGAGCCAAGTCACAGCCTTGATCCTCATTTCTTTATACTACACTAGTCAATGTTAGCACCTGCAATTCTATACTATTATATAGCACAGTCACATCCTTGATCTTCAAAACTTGATTTGAGCCAAGTCACAAAGTCACATCCTTGATCCTCGTTTCTTTATACTACACTAGTCAATGGTAGCATCTGCAATTCTATACTATAGGGCAGTTTCATCATTGATCTTCAAAACTTGATTTGAGCCAAGTCACATCCTTGATCTTCATTTCTTTATATACTTAGCACCTGTAATTCTATACTATACCGCGACCACATCCTTGATCTTCAAAACTTGATTTGAGCAAAGTCACAGCCTTGATCCTCATTTCTTAGGGGGCTGGCATTTTCTTCGGAAGTGGGGGGGTCACAAAAATACTGGGGGGGTCATAGAATTTTCAGACCAAAAATAGGGGGTTATAATTTTTTAGCACCCAAAATAGGTTATAGAATTATTAAGGGCTGGTGACTTAAAATTTTCGCGCGCTGCGCGCGCATTATGTAACTTCGAAGTCGAAATGTGCGTACAATCTATGCAAAATTTTTACACTCTCCACGCGCCTTCTTTACACTTACAATAAAAATTTTATCGCGCTACACACACTTTCTTCACTTTTAAGTTTTGACGCGCTCCGCGCCTTAGTTCCGGCAATGAATCATTTTTCTTGAGTCTGTGTAGTTGGAAGGGGGGGGGGGTCATAAAATTTTTCGACCCGCGATAGGGGGGGGCGTAAAAAAATTTTGCCCGCGATAGGGGGGTCATAAAAATTGACTCCGGTCACCGACATATTTGTGACCCCCCCCCTTCCGAAGAAAATGCCAGCCCCCTTAGTCAATGTTATCATCTGTGATTTCATACCGGGGGTTGGCCCACTATACATCCTTGATCCTCATATTTTTATTTGAGGCCCGTGACATCCTTGATCCTCATTTCTTTACACTATACTAGCCGATGTTTGCTATCTACTGAAGATAGCTCGAACCAAGTAAATCGGTTGCATTTAAGGTTTCGCGCAAGATTTGAAAAGACGACCAGTTTACCTTGTGACTGTGACACTGAATTTGGTAAACTTACGCGAACCGGACGTGCAACCCGTCGTGATTTGGTGTAGTTCCTAAAAATGAAAAGACTAGAATCTCATCAGCACAATTTGAATAAAGTTAGTTGTAAAGTGTTGCACAATAATTTGGCTACAATTATAGAAGGTTTGAAAGAAAAGTGAGCAAGCATTCTGACACAGTCAACGCTAAACTATTATAAGTAAGCTAAAATCGGTGTTTCATATGTCTACGGCCATACCACGTTGAATACACCGGTTCTCGTCCGAACTCCGAAGTTAAGCAACGTCGGGCCCGGTTAGTACTTGGATGGGAGACCGCTTGGGAATACCGGGTGCTGTAGACTTTTGCATTCAAATTCTTCTTTTGTATTTTTGCTCGTGTTTATGTTTGTTTCCTCTGTCGCCTGTGATGTAATTTTTCTCTCTACAAAGCGACTTTGTTCAAAATATGATATTTTTTCTCAATTTCTGGAGCGTACATCTAGTGTACAACAATTCAAAAATAGCTATCCAAACGCCACCACATAGCACTAACATTGAGTCGATCGTGGTCAGCTGCTGAATGGGAGACCAACAACTTTTTGTGTAATTCATATTATGATATGAGGTAAAACAAATAGGCCTAAGCGCTGTACTGTTGCCTAGCTATCGTAAAAAATGCCAAAAAATACAGCTGTGAATCGCGAAATTCAATCAAAGTAACATATTCGCAGCTGAAACTTTATGATAATTTGCAATCATAATCAATACAACCAAATCATCATACTGATACTTACTGCTTTTATGGAGTAGGTCTACGGCGCGGTAGGAAGACCGACAGCAGCACGGATCTCGGGCATTTGCAAGTAGATATTCCACCTTATCACAAAATAGAATGATAGACACATTTTCTTTTTGGCAAATTAAAGACGTAATTCGGTGACAGCCAAACCTCGGTATCATCAGAACTCAGTTTTGCAAGCAACTGAACAGAACAAATTGCAGAAGTTTCAAAACACGTGTTGACAAGCTGAAGCAGCTGTACGCGATTGTTTTGATTATCGTTAAGCGAAATGCGTATCATTGTCACATGTGTAATGCGTACGCGTAAACTTAAATCATTGTTTCACGCGCATACCGCGCCCTAGCGTCGACGCGCTTGACGTTGCGAGCTCACATGCGTGTATTGGACAACACGAAATCAATGCAATTCAGGCTGCAAAATGAACAAAACAAAACATCGCATGTTGACCTTAATTTGTGTTATCCGTGCTTCTGCAAAATAAAAAATATAACGTGTTGTGTTTGTTTCTTTGTTTGTTTGTGTGTCAACATGGGTAGGCCTATGTTAAAAGGGTATTGGTGTTACGAGTTGCATTTTTTATACTTTTTAAAATTTTGTATTGTTTAGAGATTTCCCTACCTAAAAATTAAAATTTTGTGCGTGAGTGATTGTTTTTGTGTATCCTGGATGTCCATCCTTGATCCTCATTTCTTTACACTACACTAGTCAATGTTAGCATCTGCAATTCTATACTATAGCGCAGTCACATCCTTGATCTTCAAAACTTCATTTGAGCAAGTCACATCCTTGATCTTCAAAACTTTATTTGAGCCAAGTCACAGCCTTGATCCTCATTTCTTTATACTACACTAGTCAATGTTAGCACCCGCAATTCTATACTATTATATAGCACAGTCACATCCTTGATCTTCAAAACTTGATTTGAGCCAAGTCACAAAGTCACATCCTTGATCCTCGTTTCTTTATACTACACTAGTCAATGGTAGCATCTGCAATTCTATACTATAGGGCAGTTTCATCATTGATCTTCAAAACTTGATTTGAGCCAAGTCACATCCTTGATCTTCATTTCTTTATATACTTAGCACCTGTAATTCTATACTATACCGCGACCACATCCTTGATCTTCAAAACTTGATTTGAGCAAAGTCACAGCCTTGATCCTCATTTCTTAGTCAATGTTATCATCTGCGATTTCATACCGGGGGTTGGCCCACTATACATCCTTGATCCTCATATTTTTATTTGAGGCCCGTGACATCCTTGATCCTCATTTCTTTACACTACACTAGCCGATGTTTGCTATCTACTGAAGATAGCTCGAACCAAGTAAATCGGTTGCATTTAAGGTTTCGCGCAAGATTTGAAAAGACGACCAGTTTACCTTGTGACTGTGACACTGAATTTGGTAAACTTACGCGAACCGGACGTGCAACCCGTGATTTGGTGTAGTTCCTAAAAATGAAAAGACTAGAATCTCATGAGCACAATTTGAATAAAGTTAGTTGTATAAGATTCACCAAGAGCATAAAGTGTTGCACAATAATTTGGCTACAATTATAGAAGGTTTGAAAGAAAAGTGAGCAAGCATTCTGACACAGTCAACGCTAAACTATTATAAGTAAGCTAAAATCGGTGTTTCATATGTCTACGGCCATACCACGTTGAATACACCGGTTCTCGTCCGAACTCCGAAGTTAAGCAACGTCGGGCCCGGTTAGTACTTGGATGGGAGACCGCTTGGGAATACCGGGTGCTGTAGACTTTTGCATTCAAATTCTTCTTTTTTATTTTGCTCGTGTTTATGTTTGTTTCCTCTGTCGCCTGTGATGTAATTTTTCTCTCTACAAAGCGACTTTGTTCAAAATATGATATTTTTTCTCAATTTCTGGAGCGTACATCTAGTGTACAACAATTCAAAAATAGCTATCCAAACGCCACCACATAGCACTAACATTGAGTCGATCGTGGTCAGCTGCTGAATGGGAGACCAACAACTTTTTGTGTAATTCATATTATGATATGAGGTAAAACAAATAGGCCTAAGCGCTGTACTGTTGCCTAGCTATCGAAAAAAAAAAAAAAAAATACAGCTGTGAATCGCGAAATTCAATCAAAGTAACATATTCGCAGCTGAAACTTTATGATAATTTGCAATCATAATCAATACAACCAAATCATCATACTGATACTTACTGCTTTTATGGAGTAGGTCTACGGCGCGGTAGGAAGACCGACAGCAGCACGGTCTCGGGCATTTGCAAGTAGATATTCCACCTTATCACAAAATAGAATGATAGACACATTTTCTTTTTGGCAAATTAAAGACGTAATTCGGTGACAGCCAAACCTCGGTATCATCAGAACTCAGTTTTGCAAGCAACTGAACAGAACAAATTGCAGAAGTTTCAAAACACGTGTTGACAAGCTGAAGCAGCTGTACGCGATTGTTTTGATTGTCGTTAAGCGAAATGCGTATCATTGTCACATGTGTAATGCGTACGCGTAAACTTAAATCATTGTTTCACGCGCATACCGCGCCCTAGCGTCGACGCGCTTGACGTTGCGAGCTCACATGCGTGTATTGGACAACACGAAATCAATGCAATTCAGGCTGCAAAATGAACAAAACAAAACATCGCATGTTGACCTTAATTTGTGTTATCCGTGCTTCTGCAAAATAAAAAATATAACGTGTTGTGTTTGTTTCTTTGTTTGTGTGTCAACATGGGTAGGCCTATGTTAAAAGGGTATTGGTGTTACGAGTTGCATTTTTATACTTTTTAAAATTTTGTATTGTTTAGAGATTTCCCTACCTAAATTAAAATTTTGTGCGTGAGTGATTGTTTTTGTGTATCCTGGATGTCCATCCTTGATCCTCATTTCTTTACACTACACTAGTCAATGTTAGCATCTGCAATTCTATACTATAGCGCAGTCACATCCTTGATCTTCAAAACTTCATTTGAGCAAGTCACATCCTTGATCTTCAAAACTTTATTTGAGCCAAGTCACAGCCTTGATCCTCATTTCTTTATACTACACTAGTCAATGTTAGCACCCGCAATTCTATACTATTATATAGCACAGTCACATCCTTGATCTTCAAAACTTGATTTGAGCCAAGTCACAAAGTCACATCCTTGATCCTCGTTTCTTTATACTACACTAGTCAATGGTAGCATCTGCAATTCTATACTATAGGGCAGTTTCATCATTGATCTTCAAAACTTGATTTGAGCCAAGTCACATCCTTGATCTTCATTTCTTTATATACTTAGCACCTGTAATTCTATACTATACCGCGACCACATCCTTGATCTTCAAAACTTGATTTGAGCAAAGTCACAGCCTTGATCCTCATTTCTTAGTCAATGTTATCATCTGCGATTTCATACCGGGGGTTGGCCCACTATACATCCTTGATCCTCATATTTTTATTTGAGGCCCGTGACATCCTTGATTCTCATTTCTTTACACTACACTAGCCGATGTTTGCTATCTACTGAAGATAGCTCGAACCAAGTAAATCGGTTGCATTTAAGGTTTCGCGCAAGATTTGAAAAGACGACCAGTTTACCTTGTGACTGTGACACTGAATTTGGTAAACTTACGCGAACCGGACGTGCAACCCGTGATTTGGTGTAGTTCCTAAAAAATGAAAAGACTAGAATCTCATGAGCACAATTTGAATAAAGTTAGTTGTATAAGATTCACCAAGAGCATAAAGTGTTGCACAATAATTTGGCTACAATTATAGAAGGTTTGAAAGAAAAGTGAGCAAGCATTCTGACACAGTCAACGCTAAACTATTATAAGTAAGCTAAAATCGGTGTTTCATATGTCTACGGCCATACCACGTTGAATACACCGGTTCTCGTCCGAACTCCGAAGTTAAGCAACGTCGGGCCCGGTTAGTACTTGGATGGGAGACCGCTTGGGAATACCGGGTGCTGTAGACTTTTGCATTCAAATTCTTCTTTTTTATTTTTGCTCGTGTTTATGTTTGTTTCCTCTGTCGCCTGTGATGTAATTTTTCTCTCTACAAAGCGACTTTGTTCAAAATATGATATTTTTTCTCAATTTCTGGAGCGTACATCTAGTGTACAACAATTCAAAAATAGCTATCCAAACGCCACCACATAGCACTAACATTGAGTCGATCGTGGTCAGCTGCTGAATGGGAGACCAACAACTTTTTTTGTAATTCATATTATGATATGAGGTAAAACAAATAGGCCTAAGCGCTGTACTGTTGCCTAGCTATCGTAAAAATGCCAAAAATACAGCTGTGAATCGCGAAATTCAATCAAAGTAACATATTCGCAGCTGAAACTTTATGATAATTTGCAATCATAATCAATACAACCAAATCATCATACTGATACTTACTGCTTTTATGGAGTAGGTCTACGGCGGGGTAGGAAGACCGACAGCAGCACGGATCTCGGGCATTTGCAAGTAGATATTCCACCTTATCACAAAATAGAATGATAGACACATTTTCTTTTTGGCAAATTAAAGACGTAATTCGGTGACAGCCAAACCTCGGTATCATCAGAACTCAGTTTTGCAAGCAACTGAACAGAACAAATTGCAGAAGTTTCAAAACACGTGTTGACAAGCTGAAGCAGCTGTACGCGATTGTTTTGATTGTCGTTAAGCGAAATGCGTATCATTGTCACATGTGTAATGCGTACGCGTAAACTTAAATCATTGTTTCACGCGCATACCGCGCCCTAGCGTCGACGCGCTTGACGTTGCGAGCTCACATGCGTGTATTGGACAACACGAAATCAATGCAATTCAGGCTGCAAAATGAACAAAACAAAACATCGCATGTTGACCTTAATTTGTGTTATCCGTGCTTCTGCAAAATAAAAAATATAACGTGTTGTGTTTGTTTCTTTGTTTGTTTGTGTGTCAACATGGGTAGGCCTATGTTAAAAGGGTATTGGTGTTACGAGTTGCATTATTTATACTTTTTAAAATTTTGTATTGTTTAGAGATTTCCCTACCTAAATTAAAATTTTGTGCGTGAGTGATTGTTTTTGTGTATCCTGGATGTCCATCCTTGATCCTCATTTCTTTACACTACACTAGTCAATGTTAGCATCTGCAATTCTATACTATAGCGCAGTCACATCCTTGATCTTCAAAACTTCATTTGAGCAAGTCACATCCTTGATCTTCAAAACTTTATATGAGCCAAGTCACAGCCTTGATCCTCATTTCTTTATAATACACTGGTCAATGTTAGCATCCGCAATTCTATACTATGGAGAGCACAGTCACACCCTTGATCTTCAAAACTTGATTTGAGCCAAGTCACAAAGTCACATCCTTGATCCTCATTTCTTTATACTACACTAGTCAATGGTAGCATCTGCAATTCTATTTGTAGTAATTCTATACTATACCGCGACCACATCCTTGATCGTCAAAACTTGATTTGAGCAAAGTCACAGCCTTGATCCTCATTTCTTAGTCAATGTTATCATCTGCGATTTCATACCGGGGGTAGGCCCACTATACATCCTTGATCCTCATATTTTTATTTGAGGCCCGTGACATCCTTGATCCTCATTTCTTTACACTACACTAGCCGATGTTTGCTATCTACTGAAGATAGCTCGGTTGCATTTAAGGTTTCGCGCAAGATTAAGCAACGTCGGTAAATAGCAATGCACGTCTTCCACTATTTATTTTATTTATAGCAACAGCTTTACAGAAAGGGATAGCAATTCATGTTTTCCATTATGTTGGACGATGGTTACCTATATAAAGTTTTGAAAACACAAAAAAGAAGACAATTCAACACAAAAGTAAACGTATTTACATCTTTTTATTTACATAATTACATATTTACATCTTTTATTTACATACTTACATATTTACATAATTTACATAATTACATTGTTCATTAGTATTAATGACCTAAGCACTTGTCTGGGAGCACGCCTTGGAATACCGGGTGCTGTAGAATTTTGCATTCTAATCCTTCATTTTTATTTTTACTCGTGTTGAAGTTTGTTTCCTCTATCTCCTGTGAGATAAGCAGCTTTGTTCAATGATATGATTTTTTCTCACTATTTAAGTTTCTGGAGCACACCGACATAACAACTCGAAATTAATTGCAACCAGGGGGCCACCACATAGCACCAACATCAGTGGCGTAGCCTTCTGTGAGAAGACTTGCCCCCTCTTCTTGCCCCACCCCCGCGTGGGATGATACCGGTAGCTGCCCTGATATTTACAATTTTTAGGCTTTTTTTACATTTTAGCCCATTTTCGTTCAAGTTTTCCCACTTTGAAACTGGCCTCCCCCTTTCGCCCACCCTCTGAAAAAGTGCTGGCTACGCCACTGACCAACATTGAGCATGTTGAGTCGATCGTGCATGGTCAGCTGCTGGATGGATGGGCAACCAACAAGTTTTTGTATATTAAATAAATGATCTCACGGAGCATAAAATACGCCAGGGACTGTTCGTATTGTTTTTCAAAATAAAAATATCGATGTGAATTGCTCAATTCAATACACCTAGCATATTCACAACTGAATTTCTGTGGTAATTTGCAATTTTATCAATAAAAACAAATCAACAAATTATCAGGCCCAATGTCACATGGGGGAAAATGGTAAATCACACATATTTAGCATTATTTCTCCTCATTTATCACAATTTTGCAGAATTCAGCAGCCTGTTTTAACAGATTTTGTCGTTATTTTAGGAAATCTGGCTGTTTTTGTGTGATCTCCCATTTTCCCCCATATGACATCCCAGCAAACACAAAACGTTTTCGACATCATTCGCAAAAGGTTATAAAAGGTTGTCAGAAAACGTTTAAATGTCGGGTTATATAAAGGGTATATTAAGAGTATAAAACGTTTTCATAACCTTAAAAACATTTTTGATAATCTAGTGCTCAGCAAACAAAAATGTTTTACAAAAACGTTTAAATGTCGGGTTATATAAAGGGTATAAAAACGTTTTAATAACATTCAAACAAAATTCATTACTTGATACAAAACATTCTAAACAGAATGTTATTTTGGGGTTGAAAAAATATTTTGCGAAAAATGTTTTCCCAAAATGTTTTCAATAACGTTTTAAAAACGTTTTCATGACCTTAACCCGACATTTAAATGTTATTAAAAGGTTTTGAAAAAAACATTTTAAGAACATTTCTGTGTTTGTTGGGTTCAAATATTTTAACATAATGTTATTTAAGTATTAACAAAATATTTGGCAAAAATGTTTGCAAAAATAGTTTACAATAACATTTTTGAAAACATTTAAAATTGAAATTCTTCGCGTGCATTTAACATGAAATTATAACTTGAATTGTGGCCAAAATTAATTTCTATCAAGACCAAATTAGAAATTCTCGCAGAGCGCACATTTTCTTTGAAAAAGTAATAATAGCCTTAAGGTTCGTTCATACTACCACCGCATTTGCGATGCGTTGCTTTGCGATGCCGATATATCGATTACTTTTTGCCGCAACTCAACGCAACTCGTCGCAATTCCAAGTTAAAATGTATTTAACTTTATTGCGATATCGCAATGCAGTATTTTTCAGTACAGTGCGATGCGGCATCGCACCACATCGCAACGCAATTGCGGCGTAGTATGAACGGACCTTAACTGAGTTTGCCATTTCCCCTCTTGAGCCATTGTTGTGTTTCTCAATATGGCAATACACTCTGATGGCACTATATATACCCGGTGAATTCACTCTCCACTGACGATGTGTACGCATGAACGGCATGATGGTTCCAATTAGGGGTAGGCCTACTTTTCAAGAGATGTCCGCGGAATTCGAGGACAAAATTGTTCGTGATTGTCCAAATTAGGGGTGTTTTGGAGCAAACTTGTCCTTGAAATGAAAAATTGGGTGTATCCGTTCACAAACAGAGCACCTGATGCAAAAAGGAAATTTCACATATTTTTTCAGGGCCCCCTTTCGGACCTAAAGTAGGGGGCCTACAATAAAAGTATCGAACCTTATTTTCAGGGCCCCCACCCCTGGCCATGAAAAATGAACGTCAACCCCAAAGAGCTAGGCTAAGTGTAGGCCCTACGAGACGAATTAAGGTGATATATAAATAAAAGGCCCTTCAGACGGATACAAATTTTCAGGGCCATCAGCCGCCCGCCCCCGTTACAAGTGTTTGTGAACGGTCCCTTGAGGCCTATTACCTCATCAGTTCTTTTTTCCAATTATAGGCCTATAGGCTACGGTATCCATTTGTCTTTTTGCTCAAGTTTTTTACTCTTAAGGTTGCCCCTGCGTCCCCTAGCCGATTGTACTTTTTTTCGAGGGAGTCAGTTTGTTTGATGGATTTGGGTCCCTGCCCCATATAGGGGGGGGGGGGCCTACATGCTTGCCCCCGGAAACTCGTGTAAAAGCTTGTAACATGTGTAGGCCTAAGCACGGTCTTAAGGTTAGCAACTATTTTAAACTGTTGCGATTTGGTAGTTCACAGCATCTTGAGAATGGTAGTGAGCTTTGGCAAAAATTGCATTGATCATTTCATAGCGAGTGTGTAGAAGAATTAAACAGATATTTTTGTAGGCCCTGTGGTTCTTGAAGTGTGCTGTATTAAACGATGGTCGATTAGGCCTACAACAACACTTTTGTAAAACATAGGGCCTACCGGTACTTAAACTCATCAACAACAAGCAAGTTTTCAAAGTATATGATTTATAGAATGAACTTTTGCAAAACTTCAGAGTGTAATTTTTCAATAATATAGGCCTATTGGTTTTTTAGATAATGAAAATCGATTTTTCGGCTGCGTCGTCGCGTACCCGTAAGAGTGCACTACACTAAATCCTTCCGCATTTGGTGTAACCCTTCATAGTTCCGGTAAAAAATAGCGCCTATGCGAAATATATCGGCGTCCCAAGGGAACCAAATTTGAGTGACTCTTGATTGTTTTGATAAAAACGATAGAATAGGAGCTCAACATTACAAATCTGTTCAGAAAATGTTCCGACTCGAATGTACATGGGCAATAGGCCCTCGGAACAATATCATGGCCGGAACTGGTAAGGAGGCGAGAGTGTCGGCTGAAATTCGGGATGGCGCTGTTCAGGAGTTCGTATCTCTTAAGCTTGTCTCAACTTGTCCCAAAAATCAAATTTAAATAAAAGTTTAATCTTTATTTAAGACGTTGATTCGATCAAAATATTAAAAATGTTGTTACATGGGGTAGAAAAACAAACTTACTTTCTTGTATTTTCCCGTGTATTTCAATGGGACGATTATTTAGTGGTGTGCGCCCTTCGAAGACTCATTTTTATAGGCTATGGACATGATTAATACCTGATTTTAAGTGCCAAAAGTTGAGATTTTGTCTGAAACTGATGTCTTTGCAAAGAAAAAAGATCTGTTTTCTATTTCCGTCTACAAATACGCGATTTCATTCTTAAACGCACGAGAAATTTGCTTCAAAACACAAGTTCCCGTCGAATTGACAATTTAAGACCGGGCTATTGAAATTGATCTATTTTGGCCACAATATCATAGAAGTGGTCACTTTTGATTATCTCGGTGCAGAAAAAATGAAACATCTTTGGAATTATTTTGATGCAAAATGTAATTATAAGATCAAAACTTAATTATAACCGTTTTGAAAATAATCAGTGAACCTTTAATTGGGTCTCAATAGACATTTAAAGTCAAAGCATACTATATTACGGCCTAATGATGGAAAAATGACGGCATTTTTATTATATGACCAAATATTCAATTCCCAAGAGAGAAATTTATCAAACAATTCTAATGATGGGGGTTCTTAATTTTAGATCTTGCAAAAATAATACACACAACAGGGAAATTTAACATTTTAGAGTGTCAAATTGACGTTCTATCTACCCATACCCCCCCCCCCCCCCAACTTTAGGCACATGCCTATTTGCACGTCCTTATATATGCATGATATAAGAGTGGGGGGGTGAAATGATCTCATGTCGCTTTTCGGTCATGTTATATTTGTGATTGTACATATTTTTAGTAAACAAAGTCACTTTCCTGATGTTAATGGGATTATAAATACAGTTTAACATGGTCAAAATGTTGCTCTGGCCCTTGAATGCCGAAAATTGCAAAAAGTATCATATTTTTCACCCAGTCCCAGCTTGTTTGGAGCCCTGTTTTATAACTTTGGAGCGACTAGAGATAAAAAGCAATTTCACTTTTTTAGGATGTTGACCACTGATTCCAAAAATAAAGAATATCAAAAATATTTTTTCTTAGAAGAGTGCACTACACTAAATCCTTCCGCATTTGGTGTAACCCTTCATAGTTCCGGTAAAAAATAGCGCCTATGCGAAATATATCGGCGTCCCAAGGGAATCAAATTTGAGTGACTCTTGATTGTTTTGATAAAAACGATAGAATAGGAGCTCAACATTACAAATCTGTTCAGAAAATGTTCTGACTCGAATGTACATGGGCAATAGGCCCTCGGAACAATATCATGGCCGGAACTCGAGAGTGTCGGCTGAAATTCGGGATGGCGCTGTTCAGGAGTTCGTATCTCTTAAGCTTGTCTCAACTTGTCCCAAAAAATCAAATTTAAATAAAAGTTTAATCTTTATTTAAGACGTTGATTCGATCAAAATATTAAAAATGTTGTTACATGGGGTAGAAAAACAAACTTACTTTCTTGTATTTTCCCGTGTATTTCAATGGGACGATTATTTAGTGGTGTGCGCCCGTAAAACCAGACGCCAAGAGCTGATAGATGACAGAACCTTATTAATATCAGGACCGCGACACTCCGGAGGACAGCAGAGGACAGAAAAATGTGACTCTCCTGCTAGTCTCCTACACAACCAGTTAATTATGTTTTTGTTCATACCGCATACAGTCTGGCCCGCGCCTGAGACTAGCAGGAGAGTCACATTTTCTGTCCTCACATCGGTATAGGCCGTCTGCACGTTAATTGTACGGAGTGTCGCTTCTCTACCTTTATTTTCTCTGTTAATATTCATGACCTGCTCAACGTGGTGCCGTAATGCTGCCTTTGTTGTGAATTTCGATCCAGCGTAAAACTTTTCATTTTACTGATAGAAAACCATGGTAAGAATCTTTCATACCTCAGATTTGTATGATTTCAAACCATGCTAACTTCAATTAAGCCGACCTCCTCGCACGGCGCATTTAATGTCTGTACTATGTCTGAAAATTACACCAACTGATTTGTTTATCCAGGGCATTTAAATTTCGGTGGTAAGCTTAAATCGGAGCAAAATTCTGCAGTCACGTCAAACACTTTCTGGTCAAAAACCGATCAAAATGTTGAACTACAGGCACTTCAATGGCACATTTGGACTTAATGACTTTGGTCTCAGATGAGAGATGTCAACATGGTCTATAATTTGAGCCATACACTTTGGAAATGTGTTTTTCATGACTTGTCTTGTATAAACTACTCAACGTCTCAAGTCAAATGAATCTAGCCAAGAATTTGCTCACCGATAGCATCACATTCTAGGCTAGAGACCACTGCATTCAAAATCTAGTCGGATTCGCTGAAGCATGACATGACACCGTTAAAAGCAATGGAAGTTCAGAAGTAAACACAGCCGATCACAACAGGCGATTGCATCAAAAATGTTGCTAAAATACACTGTTGGCAGGGCACCCTTTTTAAAGGGTGTCACTTGGAAATTTGGAAAATCCTTAAAACTAAGGGTGGGGGTTTAAACTTTGTTGGTAAAAAGGGTGGATTGATATAAAGGGTGGGAGTAAAATAAAAAGGGTGGGAGTGCCAGCTTACAATATATTTTCATTGAATGATAAAATCATCCTAGTTTCCAAGAATAAGTGCCAAACCACAAAAAGTGCCAAACCACTGCCGGCCAATTCCACCGTTACGGACGTTACAGATACATGCAACTTGCAACTTTTAAGTGAATAGCACACATGTTTGCTGTTAGGATAACACTTTATTTCTTTGTATGCTACTAGTACACACTCTAATGTTCAATATAATGAAGCAATTTGGTTTTGGCTTTCTTAGTTAATTAGCTACAGAAATTAGAAACGAAAGCTGCGTTACGGACGTTACGCCGAAAGTGCCTGCCATTTTGACAGATGGTACATATCCTTAAATCTCCATTCAGTTCTGTGTTTTATTTTTTCTGTTAACTATATTGAGCAAGCCCTGACTCCATTCTATGTAAACATGAAAAGCAAGTTTGAAATTAATACTCCTGTATCGTCCTACACTGATAATTTAGTGTTACGGACGTTACATTTTATCTCAAATGTAACGTCCGTAACGTTTTTCATATTGAAAAAAAACTGTCAAGGTGCTTCCTCAGATTTTTTTCTTTACTACCTTGAAGTAGGTCTGACATCAATCTATGGAGGCATCATTAGCAAATTTGAAATAAATGCTCCTGTTTTGAGCAATAATGTTCCAAAATTTTGTTACGGACGTTACAAAAAGCACTTTTGGCGTGGAATTGGCCTGCCAGCAAACCATATCGCAAGATAAAATTCCATTTGATGCATGTTTACATCCACTAGGCTATTGTGTGATGATCCCGGGGTGATGATAGGTGCAGAACTCGGCGTACTTAATTTACTTTGAACCAAATTGCCTGTGACTATATCAATGTATACAAATAGGGGAATTTAAGCAAAAAGTGGTGGGGGTCAGGAATTTTCAGTGTAAAGGGTGCCTCAGTATAAAGTGTGGGGGTCAGGAATTTTCAATATAAAGGGTGCCTCAAAAAAAAGGGTGGGGGTAAAATAAAAAGGGTGGGGGTCAAACCCCACTGCCAAGTGTGAAATAATACTTCAGCAAAATAGGCAAATCTTGCTCAAAAGATACAGTTGCTTCATCGAAATAACTTTCATCCAAATTTCAATATTAACAGAATAAATAACCTCCGGTGCAAAAAGTTGCAACGCTGTCCGACTGAAAAACGATGCCAACACACTCTAGCATCGAATGAGTAACTATCGTGTGCAAATTCGAAGCTAGAGTTCTCGAGTAACTTGTATTAAAAAACCTTTTTTTATTTTTTACTACAGGAAAATTAAGTTAAGTATTTCTTGACCAAACTGGGACATGCGCATATTTCTTGGCCAAACTGGGACATGCGCGTTGCGTCCATGCAGCGTAATAAACGTGTACGCAATGTAAGGCGTGTGTATGCTTTCTTCTGTACCGCGCTATATTTGTGTGTGTTTATCACAGAGCCATTAGCATTTATTTTATAGTGTTCCAGTATGGCCAAGAAATACTTACGTACATTTCCCCGATAGCGAGTTAGTTCCACACAAATTCAATGGGTGTGACAACAAAACTTGCGCGCAGTGCGCTGTGTCATATTGGCTCCCGATCTCCTAGCATGCTGTGCGGATGAACTTACTGGGGACCATCACCATCTTCCGCTACGTGTTTCAGAAACTACTTATTGTCCAACTTAGTGAAGAGCAGTATTCGGATGTATTCCGTTTAAAAAAATGTCAGTATGATAACAGTCAATGTCTGTGCTGACGAAACTAAGTTGAACGTGGATAACTACTGTAGACTTCAGGAGTATAACAGGTGTTGGTATAACAGGCAAACCTCATCACATAATTTGCTGGTGATTTTGTGACATCACCCAGTGCGACACATCTCAAGTGACACCCCTAATCGGGATCTTTAAACCACTCAAAATTAAACCAAGTATAGCGCCATCTATCTGCTACCGCGCGGCAAACCACGGAGTAAGGAATTTCCAAGTAAACCCCGCGAAACCTGTGTATTGTTAGACCACATGACCCACGCCTTGTTGACTATAGATTTTTAGCCTCTTTCGCGCCTTCTTGGCTCGGCTTGTGGTGGAGCATTGCAGAAGCAATCTGGCTGTGCTGGGCATACGAAAAGCCTACAATTTGAGTCCCATTAAAGACATTGCTAGCAAAATCGCACATGGACCTGAAACAAAAATAGACCAATTTCAGGGGTAGAAGTATAGCGATTGCTGAAAATAAATGGAGATGCAAGGAGCTGTCGTAAGTTTGAAGGAATATGACATGTTTATATTTAAATCTGAAAATGCTGAATTTAACTGAATTATAAAAGTCATGATGATGCTGTGAATGTATGATTACATAATATGTTATGGCAAACTGTAATAAGTACAGTGAAGTAATGAGTAGGGGGCTTCTTCTTCGCCTTACGTAACAGTAAATTGTTCTCCGAAAAACCCGGTTGCTCTACATACATGTATGGCACTCTAGCTGAAATACAGCAAGATAATGTGAGATAGTAAATGTAAACCTGTATTTTAGCTAGATTATCTCGAGCTAGTAAGAGCTGAGTCTGACCGGGCACTTTCAGTTTCCCACACGTTTGAATGGGAATTGTTTTGTGCACAATGCTGCCGACAAGGGGGGTTAAAGGGGTGCGTTACTCCTGGGCCCGGGGTCCTAGGGGCCCGTAAAAATAAAGAAAACATACCTTAATGGGTCCATAAAAGCAAAGAAGAGAAACCTCGGGCCCGTAAAAAAAGGGGGCCTGTGCGATCATTTTACCCCGGGCCCGTAATGGCTCTTCAGCGGCACGGTTTGTGCACTTTCGTCAATATTTTGATGACAAGTTGATGTTTCATGTTGTATTCCGTATATTGTTTAATTGTTTGGCAGATGATGAGATGGCAATTTCATGTATATACCGTATTTCGTCAAATAGTCGCCCCCCCTCAAATAAACGCCCCCACCACTTTTTTCAACCAAGATGTTTCAAAATTCCGATATTTCCATGCTATCTTATAGTAAGCTTACCAAGTTGCTCACATGGTTGATAATAGCGTCAATAAATGGCGAAAATCTGCATCCGAAACCCGAAAGTAAACCAAAAGTCAGTGTCAAAAGGTCATAGTTCGTCATTTTAGCGTAACTTTTAAGCTTACCTAATGATTTTAACGGGAATTGTCGTGCTAAAAATGACCTCTAATAAACGCCCCCCTTGGGAAAATGTAACGCCCCCGGGGGCGTTTATTTGACGAAATACGGTAGATATAAAAGGCAAATTCAAATTTGTCATCAAACCTCATCATAATATATCAAGCCATTGAGTAAAGAAAACCAAAACTGAAAACCGTTTTGTCATAGCGCTTTCCGTTCTAAAGTTTAATCTTGTCAAAGATTGACTTTCATCAAAAATGTTCAGCCAACAAATGCATCAATTGCAAAACAAAACAGCATGATCTCATGATGATAGAGCAGCTTTTCTGTATATGGAATCCCTCTAAAATTCTATATGTGATTCTCTCATCACAAAAATAAATTATTGGGTCAGGTTAGAGTCACGCGGTAGCCGTGACCAGCAAGTTTTTAAAAAAAAAGACTGATAAAGAAGACTAATATCATATGCTCCCGCGAGACTATATTTACACCTAACATTAAAACACTTGACTTCTATTGTTCGATGTTATTTTTCGCTGGGTACAAAATGTATCTAAAACCATGGTAAATGTTATTTACAGTCCCAGGTGTAATATCTTGACAACTCATTAATTCCAAAAGGGCCACCAATCCTACAGTCAATCATTGTTCGTAATAAACAAATATTTTTGCTTCCATTTCACGCGGTATTTCATAGCGAAAATTAGTTGCAAATCAAACTGATCCAGAATTTTTGGACACTGCTACAGGTCTACCTGGTTCTCACCTTCACACTACTTTTTCAGATTCACTTCCAAATATACCCTAGCAGTTTCTGAGATACCCTACATACAAATTCTGAGCCCCATTCGCCAAAAAATCAAATTTTTCACAATTCTTTTGTTCTTATCGGACGACGCATCCATTTATATAATAAATGCTGTATTTCGACACAGCAATTTTCAGCAGAGGCCCATGGCCTAATGGTTAGGCGTTTGACTCCAGATACGCTATCCCGAGTTCAAACCCGTGACCAACTGATTTTTTTTTTCAATATTTTATTAAACAATTTATTGTCATTAATCAAGGATAACATAATTTTAAACATCCAGTGCTATTGTGATATTATTTTTTATTAAAGCAATTTAAAAACACAGCATAGTGTGATACAACACCATCAAGGATCGAAAGAAATCTGAATAACACAAGAAACTAGATCAGGTATTTATAGGATATATATACGACGTTACTCATTGTTATTCTCATTTAAATATATTTTGTCCTACCACGGACAAATTCGCATGATAATAGGACAATAAAACATGATTGTGATATGTATGAATGGTTGTTGAATCGATTTAGAGACCTGACTCTCTGTCATCTTCAGCTATCGTAGAACATGACAATTGTCATACCGTCCCGGTAGGTTGATTACAAACACTCTGTAGGTGTGGAAAATTGTTCCGGTAGTATGGAAGGCCAGCAGGAAAAAAATCCAAATAACATTTATCAAGCATATATAGTACGGAAGCGTCTATGTGACACAACTTGACAAGATAATTATCTTGCCATGTCGACTTATTATCAGCATTATGTCAACATGACGATATAAAATATCTCGCCAAGACAACTGAACAAACAAGTCAACATGGCAAGATATATTATCATGCTAAGTCGACATACCAAAAATGGATGTCGTCTTCGCGAAATAAATTATTATGCCAAGTCAATTTAGCAACAAATTAATGTCAACATAGCAGGATATTTTTTCACGTCCAGTTGACTTAAAAAACAAACAATAAGTCAAAACAAACAATAATAGTAATTTTTGACACCGTATAATTTAAATTATTGAAAAGCATCCTCGGGATGTAGAGGAGGGGCGGCCCGAAATTAAAGGGAAAATTAAAACCACAAATCTCAAAAGACCGCCGACAACCGCCGCTTAATATGGATATCCAACAAGATTGCCCAGAGGGCTACAAAGAACCACAAACTGCGTAAATTTGGATATCCAGCTAGATTGCCCCGCAGGACTCAGGAACCACAAACCTTGAAATATGGATATCCTACAAATTAAAACCACAAACCGCGAAAACCGCCAACAACTGCCGCTCAATAGAAATATCCAACTAGATTACCCAAGAGGGCTACAAAGAACCACAAACCGCGAAATTTGGATATCCAACTAGATTGCCCGCAGAGGCTATAAAGAACCACACACCGCGAAATATGGATGTCCAACAAGTTTTAACTATAAATTAGCCCTCGATAGAGGGCAAGGCTTGAAGGATTAGGGAAATTATAACAACGAACCGCGAAAGTTACCTTAACAAACAATATAAGTCAAAATGGTAAGATAAATTATCATACCAAGTAATAGTAATTTTGACACCGTATAATTATTGAAAAGCATCCTCGGGATGTAGAGGAGGGCGGCCCGAAACTTTAAAAAAAGGGAAAATTAAAACCACAAATCTCAAAAGACCGCCGACAACCGCCGCTCAATAGGGATATCCAACTAGATTACCCAAGAGGGCTACAAAGAACCACAAACCGCGAAATTTGGATATCCAGCTAGATTGCCCCGTAGGACTCAGGAACCACAAATCTTGAAATATGGATATCCTACAAATTAAACACACAAACCGCGAAAAACCGCCAACAACTGCCACTCAATAGAAATATCCAACTAGACGAAATATGGATGTCCAACAAGTTTTAACTATAAATTAGCCCTCGATAGAGGGCAAAGCATGAAGGAAAAGGAAAATTATAACCACGAACCGCGAAAGACCTCCAACAACCGCCGCTCAACAGAGATATCCAACTAGATTGCCTGCAGGGCTACAAAGAACCACAAACGGCGAAATTTGGATATCCAACTAGATTACCCCGCAGGGCTACAAAGAACCACACATCGCGAAATATGGATATCCAACAAGCTTAAACAATAAATTAGCCCCGATAGAGGACAGGGCTTGAAGAATAATGGAATACCACAAACCGCGAAAGACCGCCAACAACCGCCGCTCAATAGAGATATCCAACTAGATTGCCTGCAGGGCTACAAATAACCACAAACGGCGAAATTTGGATATCCAACTAGATTGCCTCAGGGCTACAAAGAACCATGTACATTTTATAGGTTTAGCTACATTATACTCGTATTTTTTATTGTCATAAATCAAGGATAATATTATTCAAACTTCTATTTTTCGTTTTATTCGTCTTATGTAGTACTTCTTCGTAACCGGATGACTTTTCAAGCTTGGAGCTACTCGGCTTCATTCATAAAAAGAAAGGAAATCTACCAAAAAAACGTTGACAACGTAAAGAAAGCAGCAAGTTTAAAAAGCCCCACCTCGGCTCACTTTTTGAAACTTGGTCCCATTTTGAACATCAAATACAGCGCTTCCAAAGTTTTAATGATAGCATGACTGGCATTATATGCCTATTTGTTATTTATTTAATTCGATCATTAATCATGAAATTAATATTATAAAACAAAACATATATAGGATGTTGGCTTACCATGCAAGAGCAAGATTATAACCTTTCTGATCTTACAAATTAATATCGCATCGGCACATTAAAGACTCATAACACATATGGAAATGTTTGAAGTTGATAATATTATGATAAAGTTTAAATCAGTTCCAGGAAATCAGTACGTTTTACAAATGGGACCAAGTTTCAAAAAGTGAGCCGAGGTGGGGCTTTTTAAACTTGCTGCTTTCTTTACGTTGTCAACGTTTTTTTGGTAGATAAAGTATATAGACAACATATTTATGTACATTGTAGGTTTCCTTGACCTATCTTTTCTTTTAGTTTTCTATGCAAAAGAAGTATTGTATTTGAGCCAATGTGGCTGACTACATGTAGCAAATGTGTTATAGTAATTATATTAGCCTGACACCTCATTGGACAAACCACCTCATTTTAAAGCTACCCTGAACAATGGTGGATTAGGCCAAAAAAAAAAATTGTTGTGTTGCCCTCAAGTGGAAAAATGGGAAAGTTGGGTCGGGCGGTCAGATTTCTTTTTTTTTTCCTTTTTTTTTAACCTTTAGCTTCAGATTTTAAAAAATCCCCTCAAATATTAAATAATGCTTCTTCAATTAGGGACATTTGTCAATTTTGACTTCTGGATACCTGTTAGACATCAATTAAAGACTAGTCTTTCAATATAATATTAATTTTAAGTGAAAAACATTGATTTTTTGAACAAATCTGTAAAAATCATCATTCCAGGATTTTCAGGATTTAGGACCGGACGGTTGAGGGCAACACAACAATTTTTTTTTTTGGCCTTAGCTTTGTTATCCTTGCAATACGAGTAGCAAAACGGGTACATAACAAGTTCTTATTCCACCAAATGTGAAGTATTTTACCACCTAACATCAATAAACAAGACAATGCTCCATGCAAATCGTGGCCTGAAGATCTCGAATCAGTACTCGTATTAGTACTCGTTTTGAAGTGGAATGTCAAGAGCTGGTCTTGAATTGCTACTCGTTTTGAATTGGAGAGACAAAAGATAATTCCTCATTGTTACAGGGATTTCAAAATGAGGTGGTTTGTTCAGTACGAGGTGTGTTTTTTTACAGTGATGGTGCCTGGGGCACATAGCCCACTTGTTTCCCCCACACCCCTTCCGGCTACGTCCTTCATCTCATGTGTGACATTTTTTTGCGCATTTGATGGGGAAGGTGGGAATGATGTGATTAGGAAATTCTACAAGAGCACATTTGTTTTAGCGGTGCACAGAGTACTTCAACATTTTAATAACCACACATGAATTGATTTATTTTTTCAATTTAAGGAATGACTCATCATGGGAGATCTAGATGAAGCTGAGTTATTAGCATTGCTGGATTTGGATGATTCCGATTCGACAGCGATTGATGCCTTGATAGCTAAACAACTCATACCTCAGTTGGAAAAAATTGATAAAGAATATGCTGAACCCATCGCCAAGGACCTTAAGGAGGTCGCTAATGACATCATACCATTTAAAGGTATAGTAATACCATGTGTATCTGATAAAAATGAAAACAATCATTTTGCTAAACTGGAAATACTTCTTGCTAGGATAATCTAATTATGTCAAAGGACCGTCATAACGCATTATATGTGACCGTGCAGGTCGAAATGCTCGTAAAGTCGGCCCCTGGTCAAATTTGTTTTCTTCTGTGTTTAGAAAATATATACCATAAGCTTTACAATGATATATCATTTGACTTCAAATGATATCCAGAAGCGGAGTTACAACTTGTTAAACTTTGCTCCTTCAGTAAAGGGTACATTATTTTGGCACTTCATTATTTCTCTTTTTCCACATTGCTGGTATTAAATATCAAATGGTCATAATTGTCAGTCACTTCAAATCATCCCCAACTCAACGAGGTTCAGGAATGTCCTCTTATTGTTAATTGTTGGTTAACCCACCACTTGAACAGGATTTAGCCAAAGCAAACAAAGACTTAAGCTTTTTACTAATTCTATACATAAGTATAAGCTTATTATCCTCTTCAACCATAGGGTTAAAGATTGGTGTTTGACTGGACTAAAATGAGAAACATGTAGGACAAATATTAGGGACATATGAATACAACCTCTATGCACATTTTGCACTGTAACTCGAAATACAATTTGCAGACTTTACGAGTGGTTTGAGATGGACGGTCACATATATCATAAGATTTGGTGCAGAAATATTTTCGTTAAATTTCTGTCTGCTGTTGTCAAGGACCAGAAATCTCCCAAAGTTTCCCACATGGCTGATACTGCTGATGGTGCCAATATACAGGGTGGATCTTATATAGGGAGTCTGGAATTCCATGTTTGTTTTAAAGCACAATTTCCATGTTTGTCAGCACACTGTCATTGACATATGTGACACGATCTGGTCCATGGGGGCCAAAGGTGGCACATTTGAAACTGAGATAAAGGTAAAAATATGGAGTAAAAACAATAAAACACATAAGAAAATATGCATCAAAAACCTTCATAACTTTAGAACCAACTATGCTAGCCCTTTGGTGTTTTCAGTAAATGATGGCCTATTGTATGTATTATGTAATAATTACAGTAACTCAATTTTCAAAAATGCCTCCTTTGGCCCCCATAGACCATGCAGATTGTGTCACATATTTGTTATTTTGTATTTAACATTGCAGAAAGCATAAATGAAATTGATTCCATCTTCAAATCAACCCGTGTTTTGGCCGAGGACCTGCAGGCAGCTCTGACAAAAGAGAAAGTTGAAATAGACCAGCTAATTGTGTAAGTATTACAAGATAATCCAAAGTGTCATCTCAACAGCAGCTGTTGTTATCACATAGGTGGAATCAACAGATTCTACATGTATGCCTTAAAGGAAATTTCCGGCAATCACAACATTATGCCTTATAGTGTTCGAAAAATAATAACGAAGCACAAATCACATGGTTTTATTTAAAACAAACTTGTTGCCTAGCTTATACACAGGTGTGAAATCTCCTCTTTTAAGCTGAATTCCTCTGTTTTGGACATTTCTTTGAGGCAAAATTTTAGCTTTTTCGTTCATTTTCAGCCCATTTTGAGCATATTTCAGTGCTTTTCCTCTTTTCTGAACAAAGTTCCTCTTTTTTCAATAGAGGTCACTCACACCCCTGCTTATACATGTAAACAAATAAAATTATCCGTCTCTCACCACCCAATATTTCTCGGGCAGCGAAATTTCCTGATGCATACTGAGAATGTTGGAAAAAAATGTTTTTTGGGTTGATCGCGGAGGGCAAACAAACTTTTTTATTGGCCTAGCCACCGTGTTTATAAATTACCATATGATACTAGGGGTGTCTACGTTTACACATTTCACGGTTAACCAGCTGTAAAATGCACTATCTGTTTTAAATCACTAACCGTTTAAACGTAAAAAAAAAACTTTATCTCCAACTTTGAATAAAAACCTTAAAACTTTTAGTGAATTTTTTAATGGTAGTTTTTCTATGGTTCTAACCTTAACAAGAAATTTATAACTTCAAAAAAGTTTTAACATACGTTTACACGGTTATCTGACTGGATTGTGGGCCGTTTAACGGTTAGACAAATAACCGTTAATTTACACCCATATATGATACCAATTCACAGAGATTCCAAAGATGCAGAGCAGCGTACAGCAGAGAATGAAGCCCAGCTGTTTCAGAGCAAGATCTCCAGTAGCAACCCCTTCAACCTGTTCTACTTGTACCGTAGCCTGGACAGAAAGTCTCACGCCACTACTGCGACGACCAATACCCTGTCGATGAGTACGGTAACCAACAGCTCTGGCGTCACGACTGCTGGAACAAAGAAAACAAGCGGTGTCAATGGTGCTTCCCTCGCCGCTTCCAGTGGACCTACTGCCAATAAAGACAATACTCAGAATAAATTAAGTAAGGGAGATGATATCTTCTTTTTTTAAGTGTCACTTGTTCTGCGGGTTAGACCCAAAGAGTATGGTACCAACTCAAAATTGGTTTGTGTGTAATGTTATTGTATATCCACCATTTTGGCTTGTCGCTCATGGGGGACAAATAGTGTACATCATGTGAGTAGATAGGCTTTCACGTTAGGATTCCAGGTGCACCGTGGGATATCACATTACCGGTGCAGCCGGTCAATGTGTGAAAACTACAGTACTGGTGCAACCAGTTTCACACAGTGACTGCTGCACCAATACTGTAGTTTTCACACATTGACCGGTGATGTGATATATCCGACGGCGCACCCGAATAAAGATCAGTTGGTACATCAAGTGTTTTTGGCTAAAAAGTCTGAAATGCCAACGATAATTGGTGTCTTTAAATTTGAGCATTATAACAAAGACTTGTGCATGCATTACTCACAGAATGCAAATAAACGTGCACTTTTAATCAAAGTTTGTCGGTGCATAGCGAAATAATCTGGAGGTACAATTTTTCTGCACTCTGTGAGCGACACACAAACATGCCGGAGTTGGTACTCTTTAGTCCTACCTCTTTGGTTTTAACCAAAATACCTACAGTTTGATCAGCTCGTAATGGGCGGGAATTGTTGGGCTTTTACAACTACGCCGAAAAGTAGACCCACATTAAGAGTGATATAGTTGACATGTCTGGGCTACAATTTGCGTGTTAAAGAAAGTACAGACGAGAGTATAGGACTTAAATTCATTATTTGTGATGCTTCTTGCAAGATGTCACCAGACAATTCTCGAAATAAACTATATTGATATTTATACGCAATGTTACAAGGCCTGCCAATTGCAAGCTGATCAAAATATGGATCTGTAGATTAAGAGCAACCTGTATTATATCTTGTAAATTTGTTTGTCTCCTCACTAGAGTATTATAAAGATTTTTTTCCTATGTGATGATGTATAGGCACTACTGTTCCAAGTCTTACTTCTGATGAGCCGGAGATAATTGACCTCTGCGGGGGTTCAGAAGATGTGGTACCCTATGATGCTGATTACTACCAAGCCCCAAATCCACAGTGAGTATATGCAAATTTATGCAAATAATAAAGGGGAAATAGATTGTTAGAAACATTTAACAAATGTGTGTAGAGGGGAAACAACGTTGAGCTATTCACCCCTATGGAAGATTTGACCTTCATTTTCTACACAGGGAGTATGAATTTCAAATGGAGTCACCCAGTCAGTGTCGTCTGCTCCAAAATGGGTTATTCCAGTTGAAATCCATACACCCCCTATGGAAGACATGATGTTAATCTTCTCAGGGAGTATGAATTTCAAATGGAGTCACCCAGTCAGTGTCGTCTGCTCCAAAATGGGCTATTCCAGTTGAAATCCATACACCCCACTATGGAAGGCATGATGTTAATCTTCTACACAGGGAGTGTGAATTTCAAATGGAGTCACCCAGTCAGTGTCGTCTGCTCCAAAATGGGCTATTCCAGTTGAAATCCATACACCCCACTATGGAAGACATGATGTTAATCTTCTACACAGGGAGTATGAATTTCAAATGGAGTCACCCAGTCAGTGTCGTCTGCTCCAAAATGGGCTATTCCAGTTGAAATCCATACACCCCACTATGGAAGGCATGATGTTAAACTTCTACACAGGGAGTATGAATTTCAAATGGAGTCACCCAGTCAGTGTCGTCTGCTCCAAAATGGGCTATTCCAGTTGAAATCCATACACCCCACTATGGAAGGCATGATGTTAATCTTCTACACAGGGAGTGTGAATTTCAAATGGGATTACCTGCAATCTACACCCTTTGTGTGCAGGTTCTTAGCTAGAAATTGAGGTTTGAAATTAGACGGGTAGATAGCTAAGACGCTGCCTGTGTGGGAGAATAAGGTCATGCCTTCAATGGAAGGTGTATGATTTCAATTTGAATAACCCATTCCTGACATCTTACTGTGTATTGACATTTTACTAAGGGTCATTATACATGATCTTATCTTTTAAAACCAGGATCTAAAACATTTCTTGGGCACTAGGATGAGCTTGATTCATTGCTAACCGAATCTTGTTTCTGATATATATATAAATCACCTTTATTCAACATAAAGAAAAACACATATAAAGCCCAGATCTACTGCAACCCATTCCGGTTGCAGGCAAGGCAGGACAAAAATACAAACATTTAAATAAAAAAAACAAAGTTGGAAATACTCATGGCGGGAAGAAAAAGTTAAATAATTTCATTTACATTCCAAGATGTTTCATATCTGGCGATGAAAATGGAATAAGATGACATTAGCGCCGATTTAATCAACTGGGTCTTGAGATCAGAATACTTTGTGGGAAGATTGAGATCTTTTGACATATTCTGTAATCTTGAGTAGATATTATACTTCTGCTTCAAAACCTAACCATCTTGTTTTTAATATTGTAACTTTTAGACCAGCTGAATTTGCCAAAGGAATGAAGCTGCTAGCCAAGAAGAAAGGCAATGAAGGAAAAGATGCGTGGTTTGAAGCAACTCTTCTCAATATCATCAATGATCAGGGCAATGTAAGTACCCCGCAAAGCCAGTATACACTAGGGTAGCATGACTATGTCGCAAATAGCCATATGTAGTTGCGACTATTAGCGTTAGTCACACCTTTGGACTATGACTTAGTGATGGCGGCTATTTATTGTGTCCATACCAATTTTAGGCCCCAAAAATATGTTTGGTTGTTTTCTGTGACCGACCAAGAAAATTAGAAATCTTTGTCGGATTTTTGGTGGGTTTTTTTTTCAATCACTTTTTTTAGAAATATTAAATTTTAACGGTATCAAGGACATTTTATATTAATTATTATTGTATCTCAATTACTTACTTTTCTTTTAATTCTGGTCTTCTCCTCTTTCAGAAAAAGTACAAAGTTAAATTTGATGTGGCGGGAAAACGACTGCTGTCTGGAAAGCATATTGCTCTGAAAACTCATCCAACATTTGAACAAGTGAGAATTGGATCCAGAGTTGTGGGTAAGTAAACGGACACTGGTCGATAGTCTGAAGGGTCATTACTCCAAAAATTCAATAAATTATATTAAACCCTCATCCTTACCTTAAAGGATTAGGATTTAGATGTTTCATTTAGAAAACAGGATAATATGTGACCGTACACGGCGAATGAGCCATAAATTCTTTCCCGGTCTATTTTGTTTTATTTTGTGTTAGAAAATATACATCATAAGCTCTAAAATGGTATATTATTTGACTTCAAACGATATCCAGAAGTGGGTTTATGGTTTGTTGAACTTTGCAGCTTTGCTCCTTCAACAAAATGGTAGCTTTTTTCGTTTCTACGTGTGTCTCTTTTTCCACATTGCTGGCAATAAATATCAAACAGTCATAATTGGCGGTCATTTGAAATCATCCCCATGTCAACGAGGTTCAAGAAAGTTCTGTCATTGTTAATTGTTGATTATACATACCTATACAAAATACAATGCCTGGTCACCCACCACTTGAACAGGATTTAGCCAAAGCAAACAAAGACCAGAGCTATTAAAAATTCTATAGCCATCTAAGGTAGAAGCTTATCCTCTTCAACAGTATGATTATTGATTGGTGTTTGACTATTAAAATGAGATAGATGTCGCGCCAGCTAGAGGTACCGATGAATACGACCTTCATGTACATTTTACACTGTAACTCAGAATTCAATTTAGGGAATTTACGGCTCATTCGTGCTGTACGGTCACATATTTTGTTTAGCCAAACAAATGAATGCTGTATTTTTCAGGAATCAGTAATAATCCTTTCAAATTTATACATTTTTCAAACTTATACATTGTGCATGTGCTTTTGTTTGTCGGTAGTTGTTGAGTGAAATTTGTACAAACTTTTTTTATCTTATATTGTTAGTAAGTGTTATAAGCAGTCAAGTTTGCTCAATCAATAAGGCGTTTGACTATGGTATGAGAGGTTGCAAGAGGTGGTTTGTACGCTCTCGTGGAAAAATTGAGTTATCTTGAAATTCCCCTGGACAAGGAACTTACTGCTGATTGTACGAAACTCTGGGAGCTGATCCTGGCTGTGATGGTCAATTGTGGAATGTCTAAGGTGCGCGCTTCTTAGCTGCAAGTCCCTATGTTGTTTTTTAATGGTTTATGGAATGACATGGGGCCCATAGTGGGCAGTGACAACCTGTAAAGTATGCTGAGGCTTGTGGATCAACGTCTAGGTGTTGTTATAAATCATTGCACTTTTTTTTTAATAATGTCAATCTATGGTTTGTTTTCCAGCTCTGTACAGGAAATCTAGTGACAGTGATGACAAATCCACTCATAGCTTGTATTCTGGTATCATTGCCGAGTTACCAATGCTTACCAACAAGGGAAGGTGAGTTAGCTATTACCAAATCATCTCTTGATTACTGTCGAACTTTTATATATTTTGATGGTTTTCGGTATTTTGAAGTGCAACATAAGAAATAAGAAATCAAACACCGCACCACCGTCAGCGCAACTCGCATGTAATTGAAAGTCGTAAAAGATGATCCAATAACAATGGCCATCAATAAACTGTTTCCAGTAAATTTAAATGCAAGAACAGCAGAAAATGATGCAAATTTCACTTTAAGATTTTGATATAGCATTATTTAGACCTGCAAAACCTTCCCTGAATTCTGAAAGTATTGCACACCTCAAGTCTTTGAATTTGTCGGTACCTGGTTTGTGTACATGTACAAGGTTTTTGCCTCAATGTCCCTCTTTCTGACTTTGGTAGGTTGGCAGGTCTGCATGGTCTCTGCTATACAAACATTAGGCTATCATATACTAAAAACACCATAGTTCTAACATACTGTATGTTCACTTCACCCGACCCAGGTGTTGGCACCGTAAGGGCAAGTCAACTATTTTTTAGGCTCATACAGAAGCATGTAGGCCTTTTAAAGTGTTAAATTGTATTTTTCTTTTATATTCTGTCAGGTTGCTAATCTTCTATGACGTTGGGTATGCTCAGTACGTAGATCTGGATGATATGTTCCTTGTATATCAACCTGGTAAGTACTTAACACAATATTGGAATTTTCTGATGTACTCATTATCACAGTAGCAACCGTTTTCAACAGCAAGTGAACATTGTCATATCATTATTAGGCAATTCCATTTAAAATCCACACACCCTCTGTGCAAGATTTTTACTGCCATCTTGTTTCCAGTTGCATACTACATGTATGTTCAATCCACCTGGGAATTTTGGCCAATTTTATGTTAAAATTCCAATTGAAAATGATTGAAATGCATCAGATCCAGGTAAACATTCTCATCATCATCATCATCATCATCAGTCGGCTGCAGAGCAGGCGACTACAAGCTTTCTCCAACTAATGCGATCTTGGGCAAGCGAAACAATTTTGTTTGGCTGCAGCATCCCTTCAGTATCTCCCAGGAGGTGCTGGACATACTGTAAGTACAGTGTGCGCGTCAGTCCCGGTTTCCTCTTCCCATGTGGTGGAATATAAAGCGCATATTCTTTTACAGGCTCGCCATCTTCAAGACGCAGTATATGGCCGAGAAATTTGAGTTGATGAATCTTGACTCTGGCAACCAGTGGAGTGGTGTTGGTCAACATTCTCAAATTTGGCCTAAAATTACAATTCCAAACTTTTCCACACCTTGAGCACTTTTTATGAATAAAGATTGTATCTGGAATTGTTTTAAACTGTTGAATTTGGTTGGAATTCCAAAATTGGGGGCTGGGGAGGGGGTTCAAAGGGAATAGCCCAGTACAGGAAGTACTTGATCATCTTATTAAGATAGAAGCCAATTTGTTTGAAGGCTGTTACTTGCAAAACCTGCATTCACTGCCATGTTAGGATATAATAAGGTATGCTATATGCCTTGTCATTCTGGGTAAAGTGCCATTATTAACATTCGGTTGTCCCAGTCGCGGTTAGAAGGAAAAGGGGCTTTCATTCCTTATGTCACTCAAAAATATTTTTCCATGCAGGCACACCAGCCTCTGGTTACACCTTTGTGTTTATAATTGTTCAGAGGAAAAACATGTGGGTATGTCCAGATGTCAATTGAAAAAAATTTTTCCTAGGGTTAGTGTTTTCCTCTGCTAACCCCGGGTCCCCGCTGGTTACACGGTTCACCCCTTGAAACTATACAAATTAATGAAGTTCGGGTTTATATAGCTCAATTTACCATAAGATTCAAAGCTCTGTAATTTGACTGGCATTGGTGAATCATCATAATCCGATCGCATCATCTTAGTAGGCTGGTTGCAGCCTAACAGCGCAAACCTATCTGCACTTAGATTGTAACATGCACCGATTAACTGTGCAGTTCTCAAATTCCGTTGGGTGAAGGAAGTTTTTGATAACTAAACAACTAATCGCCGATTTTTGAAAGCAGGAGGAAAACAGATATCCCGGAGAAAACCTGCGAGAGCATGGATCAGGGTAAACCAAGTGTGCATACAATCCTTGGGAACAGCCGAGGCTTGAGCCCGGGACACAGTGGTGCAAGACGTGGGAACTGATGTGGCAGCTCACTCTCCCCAATAATTATAACAATTACATACAACTGTATTACTTTGTTTCTCCATCATCAGCTACTAATGTATGGGAAGATGACATGGGCGACTCGAGAGACTTCATCATGAGATACCTGAAGAGGTACCCGGAAAGACCGATGGTACGACTAGCAGTGGGACAGTGGGCCAAGACAGAGTGGAATGGAGTTTGGTAAGTTTGAAAGAAAATGATTAGCTCCCTATATAATACATCACCTGAGTAGATCCTTGTCATTTGATTTGAGGATAAGGTCATGTGTCGTTTTAATAAATGAACAGCACCTGTGTATTTTCTATGTAGTAGCAGTGTGCCCCCAACCCCTGCTTTTGTTAGTAACCTGGGGGAAATTGGGGAATTAGCTATTACGGCAAGCGATTTGAGCCGAAAAGTTTTTAATAGCCAGGGGAATCGAGACCTGTGCCCCTTCCCCCACTTTTGAAAACCTGCGGACGCCACTGTATTGTAGTCATTTCACTAATAGAGAGTACTGTATTCATTCCAATAATCGCCCAGGGCGCTTTACAAAGTCATGTTGGGTGGGCGCTTATTTTTTACCTGGTTTACCTAATTTTTTTGTAAGAGCCATTTATTAGAGACAAATTTACCTATATTATAATAGGGTTCCAAGATGTTCTAGTAGCTTTTCTAATGCAGTCAATGTATTGCAAGTTTACACAGGACTTCAAATCCTCAAACTATTTCACTGTATTAATATCTATCAGTCACTATAACATTAATGGTACCCTTTAGCAAATTGAAAATACCCTGGGTGGGTGCTTATTGAGGTATGGGCACTTATTGGAACGAATACGGTAGTTATTTCTTGTTTCTTTAATGCCACATCAAATTGTTTGTTCATGTGTTATTTATTTGTGGGGTTTTTAGAACTTAAATACAACATCTGACTGCTGGTCAGAAAGAAACATTGTTTAATATCAAGTTTATAAATTGGATTCTTAGTGTATCAAAGTATTGAAATTTGGCCCAAATCTTCTTCTTTTTTTTTTTCATTTCATCTTCCCCCTTCTCTTCAAATGTTCAAAATTTGACAAATCTATAACAGAAAAAAACATTTTTATGCCCCTACCAGAGGTATTATGCTTCCTGATTGTCCGTCCGTCCATCATTCCATCTGAGGTTGTGAGTGCAATATCTCGGTAAGGCATATAATGATGGGATTTGGCGGAGGTCTTTCACAATGATGGAAGTGATGTCATTTGGAATCTGCCCAATTGTGAAAGATTTGATAAAACACTAAATATAAGAACAAGTAATGTCATTGATATCATTGTTGATGGTTGGTTGTGCAGGTGGAGAGCCAAGGTAAAGGAGGTAGATGGAAGCTTAGCTTTAATGCACTTTGAGAGCGACAACCGTGAGGAGTGGATATACAGGGGATCACCAAGACTTGAACCACTGTATTCTGAACTGGTACGTATTCAGTGATAAATCGCTGTTGGGCAGGACAAAACCTCCTCTGTACTTGTGGCCCTTGAACATGTTTAAAGCAAAACTTCCAAGAGGTTTTGCCATTATCTAAATTTCAAATTTGCTTCTCAGTATTCAGCCCCATCCCACCCCACCCCATGTCACATATGAGGCATCCTTTGCATTTGTCAATCAATATTTATACATAAAGTGTCTTTCTAGCCTCAAGGCACCACTGTTTATGGTGGATTATTAAACACAGTCACAGACTACTACAGACCAATCACAACCAAAGTCCCTGTGTTTTGTATGCTGTGAATTCTCGCATATTCATGAGGGCCGTTTGTGCCATTGTGCGTGCCTATAGAGCTTTGCGTGTCTTTGTGTAAGACCTTAAAACTATGCGGTACGTGCGTAGCAGTTTCGCCTGTCGCATTTCATGGAACAATCAGCCCTCATTATCGGGTGATGCTGAGACTTTGACTGGTTGCGATTGGTCTGTTATCTTTTTTGTCCATGGACACAGTTCACTCAGGCCCTAGCAACTTTTATACCAGTGCAATCCAAGAAGGTGATATCAGGGCAATGCATAACTACATTGGGCTAACCTGACTATTAGAAGCAGAAAACTGTCCCTGCCACAGGGGAGGCTACGTAAAAAGTATGCGTATTGCTATAAACACTTAGCCTACAAAACCATTAGAAATAGAAAAATTATACTGCAGCCAGCATAGGCTATACGTAAAATTCGGCATCCTCGAGATACACAACCATTGATTTTTTTGTTTTTTATGGTAAGAGGAAGAGTCTGAGGTATAGCAAAACTTGATCGGAACATACTGAATATTTGATACCCTTATTCCATTTGGCCAAAATGGTACCCTAATTTTTTGAACACTTCACACACCTGAAGAAATAAAATCAATTGGAATTTTGATTTTAACAAATATTCTGCACAACATTTTGATTCACCACATACTTGCATAACCATTATGCCGTACTCCCCTTCGCATATCATTACACTTGTTTGTTTAAATCCAATAGTCAAAAGCTGAGGAGGCAGAGAGAACAGGGAATATGGTGGCTAGTGCTACAAGTAATCCTTACAAAAGGCGCAGACCAACACGGGTAGAATACACCGTTGTGATGAAGCAGCAGTTAATACAACGTAAGTCAGAATGGCCTAATCCCACACCCCTTGTGTTGAAAATATCTTCCACAGAGGGAGTATGAATTTCAGTTGGAATTAGCACATTAACCATCTCTATTTGAAACTCCCACTGTGGAAGATTGAATCTTTATCGGAGGGTGTATGAATTTCAAATGGAACTGCCAAATGTGTTCATTCAATTTGGATTTCATACTCCCTCTGTGGAAG
Organism: Amphiura filiformis; assembly: GCF_039555335.1. Lineage (NCBI taxonomy): Eukaryota > Metazoa > Echinodermata > Ophiuroidea > Amphilepidida > Amphiuridae > Amphiura > Amphiura filiformis. The sequence goes on along the minus strand of NC_092633.1, from coordinate 47,628,537 downwards.
ATATGTTCAATAATAAGTGTATTGGGCACATGATGAGTTGATATACCTGGTCCATGTGGTCCCTAGCCACAAAATCCAATTACAAGAGGCCAGAGTTCAATGTCAGTCAATGCTGCTGTGTAACTTGTTTACAATAAATATTTTGCAGTTGCAGGTGTGTTTTTTCGCTAAATATCGTTGCTGTTTTGAGACCATTTAAAGACAAATAAGTGCAAATTTTGCACTTCACTTTGACTTGATCCCTGGTGAAACTTGTATCCCAGGTATCCGCACATACAGTAAGCCAAAAAATTAAGGTACCAGTTGTGTTCACCCATGTACAGGGACGGATTTAAGCAGTGGCCCGGGCCAGTGGATTTTAAGCGTCGGGCCAGTAAACTTCAACAATGCTGGCCAAGCGGCCACTAGATTTTTGAGCCAACACATATGAAACAAGATATAATCAGTGATGGACATTATTTACACAGTTTCTGCTCCGCCTGTCACCTGTAATTTATATCTTTATTCAATGATTTTTCGTATATTTATATTCTTATTCTTGCGTTGCTAGCAAGTTGGAAATATACGGCCGCCTAGTAGGCCTACGTACTACTTCCAAGCTCTTTCGTCCTCTATCTGATGATCATGATGATGATAGCGATACAGGACCGCATATTTGAACCTTTGCCGGTGAACTTTTGGAACTAAAAAAGGCAGGACTACTGAATAATAGTGACTATACTCTCTACATTGAGTACATCAAAACAAATGTTAAGGTTTGCTTGACTTTGGGGGCTCGGATAGCAACATTTCCACATATTTTTTGTGGGACCTGAGAGCACATCAGACATATCGAATTGCATTTTGAAAACGAGGAATGTCCTTCTGATATCAAATAATTTTATGGCAAATGTTTAAAAATTGATATAGATCAGTGGCGTGCGCAAAGGGAGGGCAGGGGGTCATGCCCCCAACTTTTGTTGGTCATTCGGGGAAAAACCGTTAAAAACATCAAAATTTGCTCCTAATCAGACTCCATTCGGGGGAACTGAACAACCTGCCCCCCCCTCCCCACTTTCAATGTGCGCACGACGCCACTAATATATATTTTCCCAAAAACACCAACAAAAAATTAGGGTTTTTTTTTCTTTTTTTTTTTTTGCAGCAGAACATATTGAAAAAGCTGGGCCAGTAAATTTATTGCAGGGCCACTAGATCTGCCATTTCACTGGCCTAGAGGGCCAGTAGAAAACTGAAACCTAAGTCTGTCCCTGCCCATGTATATCCTAAATAAAGACAAACATGTCAAAATTAAAACAAGCATCTATTACCTGAACTCTTTAGCTCTGATTCAAGACCTTATTTGTGGAAATTGGTTGAGAATTAAAAAAACGGTGATATAAAACCTACATACCGAAGAGACGAAATCAAAAGTTGCACTTTTGTGTTCTATCAATGAAATCATGACGCTAGTTTTAACGTGCTAATCAATGAAAGCACAGCGTTAGTTCCCTTGTTCGCGAACGGTGTGTGTACAAATCAATAGTGCATGCAATGGAGGAAACTGCAACTTTTAAATTGACACCTTCCTTGGGGTTTTGGATCATCGTTACTGTATTTCTTAAACAATTTCAACGAATGAGGTCTTAAATTCGAACTAAAAGATCTGGTTCCAATTGTGATATATCTGTCTTTGTTTAGGACTGGTACCTTAATTTTTTGGCTTACTGTATATTACATAGGGGACCCGGGCACAAAATTACCTACTGCCTTAAATCTGTCTAAATTTCATGGGTAAACATGTATATTGCAACACCAACTATGATTAGTCATCAATTCAATGTTTTAATGGATTAATTTATGGTTCAAAATGCAGAATACTCATTTTCTGTCAGTTTCCTTTCACCTATATTTACTTCTTTGTAAGACAAAAGCTGCTTCTTAAGACAGTGAAATGATCAGAAATGTACTAATGCCCTTGCGACAATTATTTTAGTTTTTTATACATTTTAAACTGTTACTGACTCATCACAATGTTGACTTGGAATCATTCTTTTTTCCCCCATATTGTACTTGCAGCACGAACTAAAAACACTGCGAAGAAATCAACATCCTCCGGATTACCCAGATCGCCAGAATTCAAAAAGAAAGGTCCAACAGCTTTTAAAAGTACAAGTCGAGATCACCACAGAAAGAAACATCGTCACCATAGACCAAAATCACCATCACCAACTCCAGGTAAGCGGAAGGAAATCAATTTAAATGAGTAGATTTACGGAAACAAAATCCTTCTTTTGGACAGTAACTGTTATTTAAGCATCCCCATCACATGATGTTTTCTTCTTTTTTCTTTTTTGTTCCTGCAATTTGGCAAAAAATCTGTTTAAGTTGATCGATCATTCACTCAATAAATCATTCATATATTGTCATCAATATATTATCATCAATTTATATTGATCGATCGATCATTCATTTCATGCATTCATTTGTTTGTTCGCTCGCTTATTCATTCGATATACATCTAGATATATCAAATGATCATTCATTTCATTCATTCATTCATTGTTTCATTCATTCATTCACTGACACATTCATTCATTTGCTCATTCAATCGATCAATCAATCAATCAATAATTTATTCATTAATAAAGTATCTCCTGTTTCACAGATATATTTGAATTGGATGACAGTGAAGAAAACAACAGTGCAGTTGCCAGTAACGGAAACGAGGGTGCGTCCACATCATCGCCGTCACCAATGGTGCAAAGCCAGTCGCCATCGCCAGTGGTGCAAAACCAGCCACAAGCACCAGTGGCGGTAAACCAGCCACAACAACCCGTTTTATATCAAAGTAAAATGGGGAATGTGACCGTAGCAGATCTATTGAATGCTGCAAATATGTCCGTACAGCATGAGCAGCAACAGCAATTTCTGATAATGCAGCAGCAACCAGTACAGCAGAAACAGGCTAAGCGAAAGAAACGCAAGAATCAGAAAAACTTTGGTAAGCGGTGTTCAGTGGTTATAAACCAACAACAACAACAACAAACATGTATTTAGGACGCTATTCACAAGGTACCATAGCGTTTACAGCAAATAAATGAATTACAAAGTTCTTTAAATAGAAAAGTCTTTAGATTTCCCTTGAAAATTTCTGTAGATCCAGCAGTCCGAAGTTGTCTCGGCAAAGAGTTCCAGGCATTTGCTGCGACCACTTTGAAACTTTGATCACCAACAGGGACCAATTCAGACATCGGTATCACAAGCCACATTGTCAAAAACAATAAGGGAAGTCATATATCATTTAATGAATGGTTGGCTACCCTTTTTCTGGCCCTTTTTTGCATAGTCGGTCAATAAAAAAACTTGCAACTGCAATCAGATGTCATGGGTTTACATAATTTTTGCAATTTCAATATTGAGGATAAGCTTGGGCAACTCGGGTTTGGCATGATGAAAAACTCAGTTTTCTGTACATGTACCGTATTGTTTGTAATAAACGCCCTGGGGGCGCTGCATTTTTCCAAAAGGGGGGCGTTTATTGGAAGTGAATTGTCGGTGATAAAAGCTTAAAAATCGTGTTCAATTTCCCGATGGTGCTCCTATTAAAAGGAGGGATTTACACTATACATGATGGCGGCGCCCACGGAAAATGATATTTTCGTGGGGAATACAACAAAATTACACCTGTAAGTGCATGGAATTAGTGAAATTCTACCATAATTAGGCAATGAAATGGATGGGAGTTGAGTCATAATAGGTTTTGTCCATTCAATTTAGCGATCGTGACTGACATGACTGATGCAAGTTTTAAGCTTACCTACACGATATGTCATGGAAATGTTCGCGTTTTTGTCAATTTTTCACAGAAACATTGGAGGGGGGCATTTATTAGAGGGGGAGCGTTTATTATAAACAATACGGTAGTTGCAGTTTAGTGTTTGTCATTTAACCTTTTACGTCATCAAATAAACTTAGACAGTCTAGAAGGAGCAAGTTCATCATTACCAGGTACACATGGGTCAACAAATCAAAAGAAACATGGGTGTCGTCAGCGTATATATGATATCAGGCGCCACCCTTTCTGGTATGTCCTAAGGTATTTGTATACATGCTAAATAAATGCAGACCCAAGATGTATCCTTGAGGACTCAAAATTTGATGGGTTAAGAAGCAGGAAAACCATTTTCCACATTCACTCTAAATAGTAACAAATCCTGAAGGACTGATATGCTCTCTTTACCAATTTTCACCCTGATGTGGCAGTGAGGTCAATGTTTTGCTCGCGCATCTATGCAGCGTCTTTAAGTATGTGCATATGATCTGATTAACACCAGTGCTTTGAGCAAACGCTAGTGATTTGAGGCTACTCTCAAAGAATTAATGCGCACTGACTTTACTGCCACATCAGGGTGAAAAATGTTATAGGGCAGGTCAGCAACAGGCAGCACATGGGATACCTTCAACTAAACCACCCCAAAAAGGACTTGGGTGTATAGACCTATAGACAAATCCGACAAGCCACATTCCTGCACCTCACTGGCGGCCATCCATCCATTTTACGCGACGCCAGTATCATAGGCGTGCAGTGTTTACCGCTCCCATGACACGGCGCAAGTGCTATGTGCTCCGATGCGTTCGCTATAGTGGGCGTCTTGGATCACAGTCCAAACGAAGTAAGTTAGTTTGGCACAGATGGCCCCCAGCTATGGCTGACTTAATCCTGACCATCACTTGGCTCGTCGGATTCATCTATACACTAACACATGTTAGGGATTGCTAATACTGTTTTATCATTGACATCCATTCTTATTACAGTTACCCATAACTGCAACTACTATTGTGTCATCAGCTGTTGGCCTACAGATGCCAATAAGACATTCAACAAGAACCCGCTAAGATTGCCAGAGATATGCGGCTGGAGCCGGGAACTGTGCAAAACTAAAGGGAGCGGCAAGAGACATGTGATTTATCGCACACCTTGTGGCCGTGTATTGGTGAGTGCAAATGAGTGATTTCAATAATGTAAAGCTGGGTCATTTTTGTGCTTATATCCGTTTTAAGGTTGGTCTGAACCATGGAATTATGAAAAACGTTTTGGTCTTGTAACTTCTAAATTGTTGAACTAAAGTATATTAAAGTATACATATTTAGAATGGAAATGACCTGACAATTCCAACGGTGACGTCAGATGTATGTAAAAATGGTTACTTTTGGAGAAAATCATCAAAAAGCGTGATTTTGACCCAAAAATTTACGTACATCGTAACTAATTATTGTTTCAGTAAAAAAGTTTTTCTTATTGATTTTCAAAAACTAGGTATGAAAATCTAGGATCCGTTTTTTTATTTTTTTGAATTTTGACCATCTTTTAGAAATATTCGATAAAAATGGTTGAAATTTGACAGTTTCAGCCTAATTTAGGCAATACTGGTGTATATTTTTGTTTTTGGACGGAAATTTAAAAAAATGAAAAAACGGTCCCTAGAGGAAAAGGATCTGTACACGATAAGACCAAAATCTTACCTTTATTTTCTATAATTAATCTGTTAGCTTGCACAAAAAATTGAAAACATGCACGAAAATGAACACGTTTTAAATCGCTGTTTTCTATCAAAAGTGGCAGTAGACAGCAATCAAGCAACCCTTGTTTTCAAATGTGATAATATTGATTCCTGTAATTCACGCAGCTCGTAGTCGTAATTAAGATACAACTTCCGCGCACGTTTTACGAAAATCCAAGCATTATTTTCCATAAAAAGAGGAATAATTGTTCTTCAAGCGTATGAATTTCCCGGCCGGCCATGTCTTCGGTCAGAGAAATTGTTTTTAAGTCTCGCGCGAGATACAGGGGAGGATGAATCGCACGCGTATTATTAGTAGCGCACAGGGAAACGTGGTCAGGCTTGTTGCGTTTTGCGTCGGGCGCAAGGCAAACATACGCGCCTGTTTAGTAACGAGATTGGCAAGATTTCCCGCCATTGACCATGTGGACGATTTCAGATGGAAAAGGGTGAAATACCATATTTAAAATAATAGAAATTTGGTAAAAAAATTAAAAACCTAAAATTTTTCAGTTCAAACTTTAAGTACACAGACTAATGAATATAGAATTCAAGAAAACTGGAATTTGTCATTTTTAAAACATGCCATGGTTCAGACCAACCTTAATTGAAAGTTCATTTTCAAGCTTTTCAATTTCATGACCACAATTCAGGTCAACAAATTTGTTTTGAATTGGCCTTTTTTTTTGTATACTTGAACTTGTTTTGAGGTCAAATTTGTAAAAATAGTTGGAATTTTGGAAGTGTTTGCATTATCCCATTGTGACGAAATTTGGTGAGAGTATTAAAAATCAATATGTTTGACCAAATTTGAAACTCATTTCAAGGTTTCAAATTAGTTTTCTTTGTTTTGTGTTTCTACTTTATTTGTAAATAAACCAACAGTAAAACTTACTTTTGAACACCCTGTATGTATGTATGTTTTATTTTTAACACCCTGTATGTATGTTTCTGATTTGTCCTTTATAGCGGAGATTAGAGGAAGTCAACAGATACTGTAAGTGTACCCTAAGATTTGGCATAAAAAATATTGTTGTGTTGGCATGAGGGAGTAACCCACGCGCCACATAGAATAAATCTTTCCTTGTATACACTGCACATGTATTTGTGTTATGCTTGTAGTAGTGACTGAATAACTTATAGCTGGAAGCGTGGCGGACTCATGCAAATGTTTAAGCGTGACTTTGGTCGTGTGCCACAATGCAATTTCCTATTAGTGCCGGTGATTTATCTTGCCGTTGTGACAGGATTGTGCTCTGATGTTCTTAAAATATGTGTTCAACAACAAACATGGTCAAAGGTTCAATTTGGATGCATAGTCCATTATCTGAATCTGATCCTGTGTACATGAAAAATCCCTTAAGTTACTGTTCACAGTCATATTCTAGACCATGAGACATGACAAAAAGTGAGGGTACTCTTTTGGTATCCAGGCAACAACTCCTCTAGAGGTCGTTGAATTTTGTACAGGGGTCAAACTCCAGATTTGCTCAAATTGTGTTTAAGAGGATACCAATTGTATTCCTCTTGTCATCAGCATTCAGAAATAGTATGGTTTGACCTATCTGGGAAGTTCCATTCTTGAGTTATTTCCAAAGAGGTCAAAGGTCAAATTTTTGGATCTATAGTGGTCAAAAATTATGAAAATGTAAAAATGCTCTGATTTTAACCAAATAAAGTGGTACATGATTGGTGTGCAATAGTTGCACAATTGTTATTGTGTCCAAAGAATTCTTAACAGCTGCTGAGAACATCTATAGCGTCTGGCTAATTGATAGTATTGATAAACATTTTTAGAATGGTGGGTGTGTTTATTAGAAGGGGGTGACTAATAGACGAAATATGGTATTTAGATATGGTATTTTTTGTGATGCTGCATGTAGGATATTTCGTACAATATTTCTGCGATACACGCTGTCACGTACGCATACACGCTGTCACTTACACATACACGCTCCACCTTGAAGTAAACAACCTGAAATATTTGAGCAAAAAAAAGAGATTATTTTCTCTTTAATCACACTATTTTGTGGTAATAGAATAGAAATAAATGGTGTAGCATTATACTTTACACCCAAATAATATGTCCTCGGCAGTAAAAACGTTTAAACAATGAGTTCAGCTGCGCCTCGCCCATTATTTACTGCCTCGGACACATTAATTGGGTGTAAAGAATACCGCATTACCATTTATTTCTTAAATAACAAGAATAGTTTGATAAGTATTTCTGCTTTGTATTTTTCAGTGTTGGAAACCGGCATCAATTATCTGTCAGTAGATCACTTCAGCTTTGACTCATTTGTGTATACTTTGACACGTAAGCCAAGGAATAAACCTATCTGGAGAATCGACGATATATCCAAGGGGACTGAACCTATGCCTGTATCGGTTAGTATTTGTGCTGAGAAGAGAATCTGAAGTATAGAGATTTTGATATTACTCGTATTCGTTCCAGTATAGTCACACCCCTTTTAGGATTTTAGGTGGAAAAATTTTGGGGAGGGACTATACTCAAATTTCAATATTTTAGTTAGTTATTTATTTTTTTTTTTTGGATTTGGGGTGTCCCTGAACCTAGAGCTAAATGCTAGGATCATTCATGGTTGATTTAAAACAAACATTTTGTGTTTTCAATATGTGAAGATTTAATTTGTATTTATGTCATAGTCTATTAATGATTTCAAAATAGATACAAATCCAATGCATTTTGAAATCATTAATAGATTATGAAGTGAACACAAATTTGAACTTTGCATATTGAAAACTAAAAATGTTTTATAGTACAATGTATAAGGAAAGTTTTAACTTACATCTCACGACTATATTATTCAGAGCTGCGGTAGCCTGCGGCTTGCATCCACAAGCCTTTGGAGCCCCTACTTTATTCCATGTTCGTCACATGACCGCTGGCAATTCTAGGGTCACATGACTTGGTGATGTTGTCATAACTGAGAGGGAGGACATGCCGTCCCTGGTCCCTGTTCAGGTTGCAGTTTCGTCTCTTGATGTGTATGGAATAGTCACTCGAGTTGTGGAAGATATGGGTAAAACAATATATCCAGGGATGGGTTTCAAAAGATGTAACCGTAGCCAATCCCATTTGAAAAACATCTCCCTGTATGGAACACTTTTCTTAAATATTTCACAGGGGGAGTGTGGATTTCATAATTATGGAATAGCCATTATGTATGTGATTGATCAGTTTGTATTGATTTGACTTTTCAGTGTGTGAATGAGCTAGACTCTTCTCCATTGCCAAGTGTTGAGTACGTAGCACACAGGTTGCCTTCAGGAGGGACAGTGATTAACACAGACCCAGAATACCTCATGTGCTGTGACTGTACTGATAACTGTATGGTATGTATGTATGTATGTATCTACAAGGGCTAGGGTGAATCCGCAATTATCCGCGGAATTGAACTTTTCATGCAAAATTGTTGGTAATTCCTGGAATTGTGGTAGATATAAAGCTGTTTTTATTTCAAGAACATCACATTTTGGGGATCGCAACACCTCCTCCACAGTGAGGCTCCCCAGCATTAAAGAATGCCGGTGTACCCATTGAATGCTGGTACCCATTTATACACCTGGGTAGAGAGAAGTAATTAAGGTAAAGCACCTTACTCAAGGGCACAACACATATAGCCATGACAGGGCTTGAACCCGCAATCTCACGATCATGAAGCCTGTGCTGTACCACTAGACCACACATGCCCAAGTTTCAGTTTTCATTCCTTTTTATGCTTCTATTCCTCTAGGACAAGTCTAAGTGTGCATGTTGGCAGTTAACCATTGAATCAACTGCCGTCAATCCATCAGGAACAAAGGATAAAAAAGCAGGATATATGAACAGGAGATTGATAGAGCATCTCCCTACAGGGTAAGTCGCACCCAGTACTTTTTAATTCTTCCGTGGTCTGTAGCGTGCGTCGAGCGTATACAAGCATAAACTCGGAAGTGATAAACAATCACGCTGATTGGCTGATCAACAGTCATGAACAAGATTCAGTTTGATCAGCTTATAATTGGCAGGCCATATAACATCGTGGATTAATATCAATATATTTTATTTGAAGAATTGTCGTGTGACATCTCGCCAGAAGTATTACAAATTATTAATTAAAGTCCGGTACTTTGTCTACTTTCTTTAACATGCAACATATAGACCAGAAAGATCAACTATATCACTCTCAACGTGGGTCTACTTTTCGGCATAGTGATGCCTAATGCCTAATAATTCCCGCCGGTTATGAGCTGATCAAAGTTGGTCATCGGTGCATATAGGATGATTGGAGACCCCGCCTCTATTACGTGGTCTATAAACACTATAGTATGTCTCGTCTCAAGTTGAGAGTAACGCCATGTTGGATTTTGAAGTGGCAGATTCAAACACACTCTCTTACCTAATCTGGTGGGCGTATACACATGCTTTGTTCATACACTGGCAATACAACAGCGTAAACGCACCGATTCGACTCGGCCACTTCGAAATCCAAGATGCCGTTACTCTCTCAAGTTTTTAAACTTGAGTTTAAAAACTCTTGAGTTTAAATACTATTTAAAGGGCCACTTTGTGATTCAAAGCCTCATCCCCCATTTGCTCCAAAAAGTTGAGATTTTGATACCCTCAGAAACCAAGGACCTGATATTCCTTAATTTGTTTAAGACTTTTTTTTAATTTTGTTTTTCAGCATATTTGAATGCAACAAACGGTGCAAGTGCAACCAGCAATGTCATAACAGGGTCGTACAACATGGTATCAAACTCAGATTACAAGTTTTTAAGACTAACAAAAAGTGAGTACCAAACATTTCAAACATTTTATTTTTTTTAAATTTTTTTGTTTGTTTCATAAATTATTGCAAATTAATAGAAGCCCGGCATGACATCATTCCGACGGCAACATTCAGTGAACATAGTAAACATGCATGTGTAGACAGTAATGTAGTATCCAAATAGTATCATATGGGCTGTTTATGCAGCCAACTGCGGCAATTTAGGCAGTTGGCAAGGGCGACAGTTCTTGTCACAATTTCACCATTTTAATTTTTACAGGCTTGACCTTTTGAGGTCATTTAGTAGACTTTTTCACCAGTCGCTTTGAAAAGTGAGCAAAAATTCTTGCCACCAGCCGTCATTGTTTTTTGCGGCGCTTCCCAATTTCTTCTGTCTGAAAACCGTGGCACTAGAACTGCTGCAATGCAATCAATGATACCTTGTTTATTCTTTACAGGGGGTGGGGACTACGGTGTCTGGATGACATTCCAAAAGGAGCCTTTGTATGCATCTATGCAGGGCAGATATGGAAAGAAGACATGGCCAATGAGAGAGGCAGGCTATACGGTGATGAATACTTTGCTGAACTTGATTACATAGGTAGGTCAACATTTAACAAGTAGGGCTGCACAGCGTCATCATCCCTATATCTTTGTGTCAAAAATTGCTGTGATAGTACGGCGAATCCTCTTGTTTTTCAATAGCTACGCATGGCGATTTTGTTCGAGATAGGCCGAGCGACTTAGGCTAAGCATAGTACGACTATCATATGAGATACCACCAGTGTTGTAGTCAAGACCTCTATGTCCGAGACCGAGACCGAGACCAAGACCTGCCCGTCCGAGATCGAGACCGAGACCGAGACCAAACCTTCCGAGACCAAGACCACCCCTTCCGAGACCGAGACCTCTAAGTTCCGAGACCAAGACCGAGACCCGAGACCTTGGTTTAATCCCCTGGGATACTCAAGTTTGGTTTAGGTAGGGGTGTGTCGCTGAGAATTTAAAAGGGAACCCATCATTGTACCAACTGTTCAAGAAATTTGGACCTGCAGTTAACACTTTTGTCTTAATTTTTGCAATTTTTTCTCCAAATTTTTGGAACATTTCAAAAATGTTGGCGATAGTGGAGGCAAAATTAGGCTAGTGTGTGAAGGGCTGGAAACAACAGTGCTTGCCAAGCACGCAAAAATTGAGCAATTTTACCATATTTGGGCCAAAAACACACTTGTTTTTCGTGCTGAAAAGAAGATGCACACTGCACAGGGCAACTATTTGTTCATCTATTTTGCTTTTGTGGAGACTCGGAATGTTCCCCTTGCAAAAGTTAAGTGGGATCCTCACTTCCACCACCTGCTCACCTATGTTTAATCATGAACTGAAATTGGAAGCTCACATCCCAACAAGCTCACTTATGATTCATTTATAACGCTTTATAACCTTATAAAATGATTTCTGTATCTTTATTCTTAACAATTTCTTCAACATTCATTGAAATTTAGGGTAAGGAATAAATAATGAACAAAAACAGAAAATCATATCTTTGTCTTCAGGTCTCGAACAAATAAACGTTCGAGACCGAGACTTTTGAGGTCCGAGACCGAGACTTTTAAGTTCCGAGACCGAGACCTTGACATCCGAGACCGAGACACTACAAAAAAGGTCTCGAGATGGTCTCGAGACCGAGACCTTGTCTCGAGACCTACAACACTGGATACCACCAAGTTCTATTCTACACATTATTACGATTTGCGCATGCTCTAGTATCCCATATGGTGTTGCTATTACAAGGAAATTCAATTTTTTTTTCTGGTAAAACACAGGTTTTGTTTTTAATACACTAACTTGAAATTAAATACACTAATTAGCGGCCATTGCTGTTTGCTCTGGATACATTTTTACTGCATTTTTGGCGTAACAATTTTTAAATTGTAAGTTAAAAATAGTGATATATTTAATTTTGAGAATTACATAATATATAAAGGAACACATAGCCCATTCACCTAAGATCCAGGTGCGGCTTGTATAGAATATTCGATCACTCGTGTATATCACAATGCATAAGTAAACTTTCTTTATCTATGTCAATAATAGAATATTGATTTCACCAACGGAGTATGGAGCTGTATGAAAAAATATTTATAATATAGGGTGTTGACACTGTGGGCTTCATAAGATATTGAATTTCAATTGGGTGACCTGAATGAGTGACTCCATTTGATATCTCCACCTCCACTTGTGTGGAAGATTAAGGTCATGTCTTCTCCATAAGGGGTGTATGAATTTCAACTGGAATAACCCATTTGGATCAGCTAAATCCAAAACTGGTGGGTACCGGTCGTTATTTGGAGTGTAGGACCTGAAACACACCTGCTTAATTTGATAGAGGACACAGTGGCTCAGTGGTTACGGCCTTTGACTCATAATCTGAGAGCTTGCTCGATGTGCGTGGGTTCGAGTCCCCGTCCCACCACTGTGTTGCGCCCTTGGGCAATGGCGCTTTGCTTCGCCTGTCTCACCCCACCCATGTGCAATGGGAAGCTGTTAGGGGTAGTCACAGTCGTTGTACTGATTAACCCTGCGCCATTTGTAGGCAGCAAACTTGGTTCCGACATATTCTAATGATGGTGGAATAAATGTAAAGCGGTTTGAGGCTGTTTACGGTATAAAGCGCTATATAAATATCTACATTAAATTATTTTATTTTTTGTATTCTTATCACAGAGGTAGTTGAGAATAACAAGGAAGGATACGAGAGTGATGTAGGGTCTGATGTGTTGTCAGACAAAGGATACAATTCAAGCGAAGATGAAAGGTAGGAGCAAGGATCGATCTTTGACCAATGGATATACTCACATGTTACTTAAGAACTCTAGTTTTGAATTTGCACCCGAGGCTAGAGTCTGAAGCTATCGGGGTTTTTTGGTAGATCAGCATTGTCTTTTTTTGTAACGCATGTTAAATATGGATGATAGTTATGTTGATGAGTCAATTGTATCTTTTGCATCCCGTAAGTTATTTACTAAAACATAAATGCTGTATCTCGGGGTCAATATTCGCAGTAGAAGTGACGTAATTAATCGGATTAACTACCATAGCAATAGAGGAATACAATTTTGACTATATCGCCCTGCACTACAACATTCACGCGGTACCGATGCATTGAACCATAGACGTCAAAGAAAGGCTGATCACTCGCACCTGTAAGATTAGTATCGGTATTGTATTCAATCTATGTTTGCTGACATACACAGGTGATTAGTGCAATCTGCTTGTAGTGCAGGGCATTCTACTCAAAAATTGTATTTCTCTATTGCTATGATAGGTCATCCGATTATGACGTCCCTTCTACGGCAAAGAGTGTTAAGCTTACAATAATGTAAGATGTGTGTCTGTAAAGCAATGTGTAGGTTAACACTATATTTATCCTGGAATCTATGTGCTGTAAATGTCATCCATTTTGGGCTTGTAAACATTAACAAATGGGGACATTTTCTGGTCTTAACCACCAAACAGGGACATCTGACGACCGGGGATGTTCCCGGTTGTAGAGACTTCTCACCCTGCACCCAGTGTCAGGGGGTGTAGGACATGCACGATTGTAAATTTTAGACAAGTTTTGTGTGTTTTTGTTCACAAATGTCCCCAGTTGACACACAAATATCCCCAATTGGTGGGATTTAGGCTAGAATTGTGTGTCCCCAATTTTAGGTTTTAGACAAGTGTCCCCAATCGACACATGATACAAGCAGGGGTGATCATGTGAGGTCAAACTACCAAAGTAAGAGTTCATAATGTCATGAGAAATACAGTTCAACTTTTATACATCGGCATTAATACCAGAAAATTATTTTGGCGATCATCAATTTGTGACAAAGTTTGTTCAACTTGCAATGTGGGTTAACTCGATGTGGGTTAGCACTCTGATGTGAGCTTGAACTACATCGATGCGGATTAGCACTAAATATTGATGCCGATTTTAATTTCTTCCCCTTGTGAATAGGAACCATTGGATGCAAGTCGAAGATAGCCCCAGAAGCGTAGCGTGAGTCACTCGTTTGGGGGCACCATTTTCAATGCAGGGGTGTGAGTCGTGCTTTTAAGCCGATTTCAGCTTTTTATATTGCCAAAATTTACGCATTTTCTTTTATTTTCAGCCCATATTTGGTGTTTTTACCCTGATTTTACACTGTTTTTTAAAGTAATATTCCTCTTTTTTTTTGTCTGAGGCCTCGCACCCCCCTGTCAATGGTATTTTTCATTTTTATCAGGGGGGGGGGCATGGCCGCATGCCCCTATGCCACCGGTTAGCCCTTAATGGAGAAACATCTGAAACATTCATCTTTGAATAGAAATCAAATATTTAAGCCATATGTTTGGTGCATCCGAAATCCAAAATAAAGCTATGGCCAACAATATTTTCTGTCGAATCCCTTTTGCGGCATCATTCCCACTCAAAATCTGAAGTGATCATGTGTATGTGCTACAGATGTGTGATCCTGGTGTGACGCCATTCTTTTTATGGATTAACAGGGCGCATGGGTTGATCAGAACAAGAGAGTGCTATTCTTCCCAGCCATAAATTAGGTGCATTTTGGTGATGGGGGTAGCATAACATCGCCAGTAACATTTGTACTATGGTTGCCATCATGACTAGCGACTGACAGTTGCTAGTCATCTGATAGTGATGCAAGCTAGGCCAAGTGACTTCCGATCAATATATATTGGCAATTGCTTTTCCGATCAGGTGACATGAAAAAAAACACACAAAATGTTACGCTTGTTGCAACTGCTTAGCATGATATAATAATCTCTCTCATGCGTTTCTGTGTTCCAGTAATCTGGACGAAGGATCTGACGAAGACTATCGAGCTGGCTCTGATAGTGATGCAGATTACGTACCAAAAGTAGGTAGAATGGAGAGAGGAGGACGAGCTGACAACACGTCTCAGTCCGACACAGGCAGCGTCGGCGAAATTGACGGAGCAAGGCCGAAGGAGTTAGCTCAAGTTAGCACAAGGCTGACATTTAGGCGTCAAGTGTCGGCTGATATCGGAAGACGGCCGGACACGCAGTGGTCAGTTGTCCCGTCCGATAAGGACAACCAAGATAAAGTAGCAGATTGGGTCAAAGATTTGCCATCTGTACCAAGTACCAGTGCTGTACAGGATAACAATACTACACCCACTAAAGGTAAGCTTATGTAACTGGGTTTTTTAAACGGAAGAATGCCTAAATAAGTACTTCATATATTGCAGCTGATCTTGAGTCGTCTACACTCTTTGCTAATTAACCTTAACGCTAAACATGGTTTTTGCTAATCGGAAAGGAAACAAAAAAGGAGAGAAGATGAACAAAGGAAGTTGCTTGGCAGTCCTGGGAGTCGAACCTTAGACCCCTCAGGAGCCTCGCACAAGATTACCGACTTGAAGCCATGCTATAATGAAAGTCGGAGATAAAAATAAATTTATCGCGTCTGACGCCATCTGTCAATCAAACTCGAGCACGGTTTGTTTACAAGTGTCGTGATGATGACTTGCTGAAAACGGCGGTATAGCCGGGTGCCTTATTGTTAATTTTGCACCTTCAAACATACAAACCATCTCAAAAGTTAGGACTTTATAGTAGGAAACTTTCTTTCGCAAAGGCATCATGTCAACAATGCCTAGAAAAGTTGCTTTTGCCTTGTAAAAGTACGTAATTTTTCACCATTTTATGCTATTCCTTTTCTCCGATCGGCACCAGATAAATCAGCCTTCCTTTTACGCACTATTAACCTGTGTCAACCAATCACGGATCGTAATTGACAGTGACCTCAGACGCCGATAAATTCTTTTCATCTTTGTCTTTCATTATACTGTCACTTATTTTGTCAACTCTGCGCTCGTTATGTTAGTGCAGGTCACATTTGGTATGTTTGTTCCAGAGTCACTACTTAACTATCACAGATGCCACCCGACCATGATCGTCTAGATCTGGTGGCAGTAATACTGGGCTATTCCATTTAAAATCCACACTCCCCTACAGGGGAGTATGCATTTTAATGGAAGTAGCACATAACCAACTCTTTTAAAAACCTCACCCTCTCTCTGTGGAAGATTCAGGTTGAATCTTTCTTAGAGGATGTATGAATTCAAATGGAGCTGCCTAATGTGTTCATTCCATTTGGAAATTATTCTTCCCCTGAAGAAGATATTTCCAAAGTCTTCCACAGAGGGAGTGTGGATTAAATGGGATAGTTTAATTAAAGCCATAATGTGTGATTTGCTTCACAGCGATGCCCTCAATTTTACTCGGATTTCTACTTTTTGCATAATTACAATGCCCAGTTGTGTACTAAAATACCACGTAAAAGACTAAGCCTGAAGTGCTTTAATAACAGTAAAATTTAACTTTTTATATTAAAACCGGGTCGACCCGGTTTTATTCAGAGTTCATCGATCGACTGCTTGCTAACATCTCCCGTGGATGTCAGCTTATGTGTACACACGTCGAGCGCAATGCTCCGTGCAGTTTTACATCTTACGATTGGCGAGCGTAGTACAGGCATTGTAGGATCTGGAATAAAAATCGCAATTTTCTTTGTTATACCTCATTTGTTTGGCTCGAAATTACAAGGGGATAATGTGATCAGTGAAAACAAACATTTTAATAGGAATCTATTCTTTATGCAAATCACACATGATTGCTTTAACTTTAGCCATTTGTTTCTCTTTAGCTTCGTCCAATCCTGCCAGCGAACCAGACACGCCCACAAGACTCTATGGCTACAATACCAACCCGGGAAATGTGTTAGACTCAAAAACTTTAGAAGCATACAGAAAGAGGAAAGAAAAAGAGAAGGCATTGAAGAGAAAGAAACTTGACACAGAGTTACAGAAAACTCCTCCGGGTGGATCTGAGCAAACAGGTAATTTCAATTTTTTTGGGGGGGTGGTTATGGCTGTGGTACTAACCCAGCAAATGTGTTGGACTTCAAAATCTCGAGAAGCATTCAGGAAGAGAAGGGAAAAAAGAAGGTCTTGAAGATGAAACTTGACACAGAGTTTCAGAAAACCCCTCCGGGTGGATCTGAGCAAACTGGTAATTTCAAAGATTTTTTTGGGGGGGAGGGGGGTATGGCTGTGGTGCTAACCCAGGAAATGTGTTAGTCCTCAAAAACTCTTGAAGCATTCAGAAAAAGAAAAAAATGAGAAGGAAACTTGACACAGAGGTACAGAAAACTCCTCCGGGTGGATCTGACGCAGCAGGTAATTTAAAGGGTGTTTTTAAGTAGTGTTAATTCCTGATATCTTTATTCATATCTTGCCTCTTGTGTTTTGCATTTTTGAACCTGCAGGAGAAATCACTCTTCTATCGTCATCAGATGAAGAAAATTCCAGAGGGAGTAACAATGGTAAAAAGAATTCCAGTCCAGCTTCAAAACCGACCACCCCAGGTGCATCTGAACCATCAACTCCTGTCAACCCCCAAAGTGACACAAACAAAGATGGTGGTGTAATGGAACTGCCAACAATAGCTGAGAGTAGTGGTGGGGGTGGGGGTGGTGGTGGATTTGGTGGGTTCCAGATAGAAGGAATCACCTCATTGGCTGTTGAAAGTGATGATACAGATGAGTCGGACACGGAAGGAACAAAAGGTGAAATTTTACTTGTTTGTTTGTTTGCTTTTATCTTTTGTTTTTTATTGTCTAAAAGTAAAAACCATTTGTAGTACATACCTTTGTTTTTTTACTTGTTTGGATTGTTGATTAGATTCTCTGTTCTTGCATATTGGTTTTTGAGAAGTTGTCAATCCAGCAGGGCTGGGCTTTTACACACTTTTTAAAAGTACACTACACGCCCGATAAAAGTGCCAATTTTATTCGCTCTTCATGTGAATTTGTTCTACTTTTGCACCATAGGGCCTCTTCTCAATTTTAGTTTCAATATGTGAAAAATATTTGCCCACTTTGCACGCATTTGTAGTACCATAAAATTATTCTGTCGCCAAAAGGTGCTGGATTCACTATACTTCAAGAATTTTTTTCCAACCCCACCCCCTCTAATGTCATAAAGAAATCATGAGCAGGGCTCACATCTAAATGGTTAACAGTAACACTTACCTGCTACACGTATTAAACTTCAATTCAATTCAATTCAATTCAATTCAATTTATTTCCATCAAAAATGCAAAGAATACTTAATTAACACCAAAATGATTAAATAACACAAGATGGAGGAGATGCAACAAAAGGCAAATGCTTGCAAAAGTGTTGCACCACCTTAAAAAAATTAAAACTATTAAACACACACACATAACAACTAAACAAGACAAGTGCGGAGGCCTAACAAACAAAGGATAAACAAAAATAAATAAGTCAGTGTTGTTAATTTACCGGCAAATTAAAAATTATGGTTAATCAACCAGTAAATTAGCATTAATTTACGTTCATACATACACGCTATATAACAGCGCATGTGATTGGTCGAGAGCCAGGCATAAACAGCTTATGCCCTCGGGCCGCTTGCGGCCCCTCAGGTACAAACAACCGCCCAGTCATGAAAATACATGTTTGAAGCCCTAAATAATTAATGTAAATTATGAAAATACACAAAATTGCAAACTAAATTACTTACTAAGAAACTTAGGGGCCTAAAGCATTGAAAGTATAGGGTAATCTTGTAACAGAAAAAAACAACTTACTGGCCCGTCAATCAGATTTACATTAAAAAAATCTTGATTTTTTTTAAAAAAAAAAAAAAATCAGCAACCCTGACATTGGTGTAATATTTTTACTAACTAGGCGAGGCTGGGTGGAATATGAAATTATCTCTATATTGATATCATGCATGCAACTTAAGCCTATCCTAGTTAAATATATTACAATAACACAAAACTTTTCTTGTTGGCCAATTCTGAAATATTGTTATTAATTGCTGCTTTTGTTTCTTTCTACATCCCACACAGATGACAATAAGAAGACGGTACCAAAGTCAACTCAGCATTCCAGGATGCCATTGCAAATGGCAACGAAAAGAACGGGGCCAGGTGGCAACGCATCACATGCACAAGGTACACCCTTTGTCAGAGTGTCTTCAAAATTAAATGAGACATGGACCGATTTTGCATGTTCTGTTGTCTATCTTAGATTGATGCCTACCTTTAAAACAATATGTTTCCAAATTTTGAGTTGCAATGCTGCAGTGGTTCTGATATATGAGAAGCAGAATCGTGTATAACATTGCCCCATAGGATAGTACATACCGTAATGTTTGTAATAAACGCCCCGGGGGCGTTGCATTTTTCCAAAAGGGGGGCGTTTATTGAAGGTGAATTGTCAGTGAAAAAAACTTTAAAATCGGGTTAAATTTCCCGATGGTGCTCCTGTAGAAAAGAGGGATTTACGGGTATACTAATGGTGACGCCCATGGAAAATATCATTTTCGTGGTAAATGCATCCAAATTACACCCGCAGGTACATCATCAAGCAGGAATCTAGTGAAATTCTACCATAATTAGGCAATGGAATGGATGGAAGTGTGAGTCATAACAGGTTTTGATCATGCAATTTACCGATTGTCCCTGATACGACTGACTGACTGATGCCAGTTTTAAGCTTACTCACACGATATAGCATGGAATTTTGTCAATTATCACAGAAAAATTGGAGGGGGGCGTTTATTAGAGGGGGAGCGTTTATTACAAACAATACGGTATATACACTTTCGTTGTGGTAACCACAAATCACTACGTTTTGGTTCACACCATTTAGACGAAATATATCTTGGGCATTAAATTTCACTGGGGTAGTGAGAAAAATATGAGCTTTCTTCTGATACCAAAATCCCAGTTTCGATGAATTAAAATGGGAGGATGAAGCTGTCGATTGGGTCACAGACCTTTAAAAGGGATCCTGCAGAGTTGCCAACTTTTAGGAAATATTGAACAGGGGCTTACCGGGATGAAAATATTGTTTGCAGACTAAAATTGTTGATTTATTTTTTTTGGGGGGGGGGGCCCTCAACACTTGGGGAAAGGGATACAAATATTCTCTTACTATATTTTGACGATGTGGAAGATTTTACTACCTTGGCATGTGATGTTTACTACCTTGGTGTGAGAAAGTGCCCGAGTTTGTGAGACTCAATGCTGAATATGTGAGAGTTGGCAGCCCTGGAACATCCGATAGTAAAAATTAACATTTGGGGGAAAAATTAATATCTCTTTATTATGGAAATGTTGCAATAATTACTTTATGTGAGATGTGAAATAAATGGCACATTTTATCTCTCCATGTCAGAAAGAGAGCTAAATACACTATTTGGGATCCGTTCAAAAACTTTAAATTGCGTCAATCCCAGGGGATGTCTCCCTCCCCCACCTTTTCGGCAAAATGGCCCATTTTTGTTTGTTTCTGCCACTCTTTGACAATTCAGGCTGATTCGCACATTTCAAGACGGCTTGACGCTAATGGTGAGTCCTGTATTTTTTTTTTGTGTGTAGGTGATGGCAATCGACGGTCTCCCCCGATGAGAACTAGACCGTACTATGGCGAGGAACATCATTACATTATGGATGCCAAGTTTATCGGAAATCTTGGCAGGTACCTAAATGTGAGTAGAATCTTAACCCCATGAGAACTACCTGCGGACTGGCTAAAAAGAATTTTCATTATCATTTGGCCCAATCAGCAATATTGTTAGAATAATTTCAACATGCAAAAACATTGGGGTAAATTATTTACAAAGATCCATTCTGATTGGTGATTAAAGTGAATATATCATGTAATTGACCAATCATAGGCAATATTAGATTGGCAGGTAGTGTAAGATCTGAGATATAGTTTGAAGAAAATTACTTGATTTGATTATAGGTTAAAAACAGTAGACATTTGTACTTCAATTGTTTAAATGAACAGAAATTTTATGCTGTGTACTTTTGAACACTTGCAAATGACATCTTAATTCAAAATTAATTTTCAACCAAATCTGTAAAAAAAAATGCATTTGCATTTTTTTTAAACTGCCAAGGGCTTTGAGACTTATCTTCTTTTTTTTTTTTTGTTTTACACCTCTTGCATAAATTTTTGAGAAAATAGTGTCCCTTAGTAAGGCCTGCCTTTTTTTAAAAAAAAAAACATTGAAAAAATTTAATTAAAAAAAAAGATAAAAGGTTCCAAGGGCTTTATCAAATGCAATTTACAGCTTTAAATTTCTTTTAGGCCTAAGTTACCACTACTTAATACTACTCAATATCTGTGCATTTATCATGGAGTACTTATGACTTGTTTCTGTTTGTTCTTTTACCCCATACAGCATAGCTGCAGTCCAAACCTCTTTGTACAAAATGTTTTCGTTGACACGCACGACTTGCGCTTTCCATGGGTTGCATTTTTTGCACATGAGTAAGTATGATATTCATATTTTGGAGATATTTTCTTGCTACTACTACAATTAGCACATGCAGGTATGGGTAGTGCATATGTAAACTGTGAATATAAAGACCATGTAATAACCCTAACTGAACCAGATTTCACTAAATCTCACTATTAAAACCACTGCTCGTGCATGCATCCCACGTGACTTGATGATGCAATCAGCCCAAGTCATATATACCCCCCAGGGAATCGCTGGCCGGGCAAGCATCACCCGTGTGGCTATAGGTCGGTGATCTTCCGTGTGGCATGCGAGGGGTGCGAGGTTCGAATCCCGGGGGTACCATGTGACTTCTTTCTTCATCTTCTCTCCTTTTTTGTTTCTTCTTTCCCTTCCGATAGCAAAACACCTTTTGTTCAGTTAGGTTTAGTACACAAACATCGAGGTACAGGATGTATAAGAAGGAAGGAAGTGTATGAATTTCAAATAGAATTAGGCAGCTCCATTTGAAACTTGCCCTCTCTCTATGAAAGATTCAGGTTAAAGCATTCTCAGAGGGTGTATGAAATTCAAATGGAGCTGCATATATAATGAGGTGACTTGATGTAAATGCCTGGCAGTATGCGCATGCATCATATTTTGTTCAGGGCTCATTTTTTTAAAACTCCAGCCACATCACAATATGGCCATGGAACAGTGTAGTGGTTGCATAGTGTTCACTCAAGCATATCGATATACCAGTCCCTTGCCTTTGTTGATAAAGATTTAGGTCAACTCATCTATAATGTGCTAATTCCATTTAAAATTCATACTCCCTCTGTGGAACATGTTTCCCAAATCTTCCACAGGGGTAGTGTGGATTTTAAATGGAATAGACCATTGGGCCACTTGTGACATTTTCACTTCAATTTGACTTCACTTTTTCAATTCATTTTTTGTACCATTTTCAGTACCATAGAAACCAATAGTAAGAGAAGAATTGGGTGACTTCTCTACATTTAGCATTGTTTGTCAAGCAGGGTTCGAAATATGCAGACGCCTGGGGCAATTTTTCCCCTGCTGAACCTGCAAATTTCCCATGGAAATCTTCATGTTCAGGGGCAACTCTTTATTGAATATTGCCCCAGGCAGAATCATCTTCAGAGCAGCATGATATTCATTTTTGCTCTGCATTTGCACCAGATTGATGTGAAATTGCCACTGGTTCAAGACAAAGACACATGAACCCTGAACAATTTCCAAAAGACGTTGCCCCTGCTTCAGACGATCTTATGTCGACCTCTGCTGTTTGTGAAAGTTATTCTTGGTATAGTGAAGGCGAAAAAGAATTCAGAAATGATATGCAAAATTGCTTATATCTTTAATTGGGAAAAATATTGCAAAGACAGTCAAGATGCTGCATGGTAATTAGCCATTCTTTCTACAAGTAAGGCTTATATTAAGCAGGCACCCAGGCTTTTTTTAATTTTATGGTTGCCCAGGTTTGGCTCCTGGTGTGTCCAATATTTTACACTGCAAACTATACAGGACCAGGGGCCATCTTTGGGGCCAGGAGCTCATTTTAGCTCCTGGTCCAGGCATTCTTAATTATAAGGCCTGACACAAATTCCACCTTAAAGAAGTACTATTATTATGCATTTTAATTGCTTGAAAATGCGATCATGTTTTACAAGATATCACTGAAAGAAAAATCGAATCATATCGCTAGACCCAACTGGTTTTCCAGCTAGAGAGTTCTAAATTGGATAACACATATCAAATCTATTCAATGGCCCATTTTCAAAATGATTAAGTTTTGCAGTGATGGGCACCGGTATTTACACGGGATGCAGAACCTTTCATGCAAACGAGAGAGCGTAAATAGCAGTATGAGCTGGGGTGGGGGTGTGTTTGTCAACCAATTATTTGGTCATTATGTAAGACTTTTGGTTAAAATTTGGTCTTGTTCTTGTATTATGAACAGTTCAAAACGTACAATCACACTTGGGTCATAGCTGCATTATGGAAACTCTAGTGAAATGAATGTGTTCAAGGTCACACACTGAGGTCAAAGGTCAATGTGTAAAATGGGCTGAAAATGAAAAATATGGTCTCGCATGAGCAGTTCAAATCCAATTGCAAACTTTGGCCGTATCTACACTATAAGAACTTTCATGCAAGGTCACACACTGTGGTCAAAGGGCATTTCAAGTCAACTTGTAAATATAGGCTGAAAATGGAGAAAAAAACATTCAAATCTTTTTGCAACTAAATTTGGTCACAGTTGCACTGTTGCTTGGGGACTAATTGTGTTCACAAACCCATATCTTTGGACAACCTATTTGGGACCGTCGTCCCTATTTTGTGTGTGTATTCTTCTGTTATTGCAGACGTGTTCGAGCCTGCACAGAACTGACTTGGGATTATAATTACGACGTTGGCAGCGTTCCTGGCAAATCGTTGATATGCCACTGCGGATCCTCGCAATGTAAAGGCAGGCTACTGTAGGGCGGGCAAATGTGACGTACGTCAAATTTTATTTTGCCGATACCGTTGAAGTGATATACCTAGATTAGTGTGTGTGTTCAGAGATGTGTACATAAAAATTATTTTCCTGTATGTTTATTCTTCACTTACAGACGTATCCGAGCCAGTACAGAACTAACGTGGGATTATAATTACGACGTTGGGAGCGTGGCGGACAAATCACTGTTATGTCACTGTGGAGCCACGCAATGTAGAGGAAGGCTACTGTAGAATAATTATGTGAAGTACATGAGACATTAGTTAATTAGCTATTGATGTGGCACTGTCCTGGTTGAACCAGTATCCTGATATATTTATAACTACACAACAGTACATGACAAGTTTTAAAGCATGACCCCACAGCCTAAGTAGGGGTAGATCAGCACAATGATCTCAAGGATGTTTTCTTTAACTGGAGATATCAGTGTCGGCAAATGATGCAGAAATTGCCAAGCTATTTAACTAAAATCAATGTTAGTTCCATTTTCAACATTTATTATGTGTAGAAGGTCCCATTGTCGGCACACAACATGCATGGATTGGCTATTTTCATGTAGACCTAGCAATCATGATGTGTAAAACTCAATGGAGCCTGCTACAGTAAACTTAAATGTTGACGGAAGCAAAAGGCATTTTTTTAACGGTACCGTCCAGCATTTTTTGTATAACTTTGTGATTTCTGCATTATTTGCTGTTACTAGTATCTCAAAATTGGGCTATTCCATTTAAAATCAACACTACTGTGGAAGATTTAGCTAAAGGCTTCGACAGAGGGAGTACAAGTTTTGAATAGAATAGACAATTGGTAACTTCCATTTGAAATACTCACTCCTGTTGTGGAAGATATAGGTAAAGCCATAATGCAGGGGGAGTATGGGTTTCAAAATGATTTACTCTGACCAATTACAATTGAAAAACATACTCCCCCTGTGGAAGATAGTTCCAAAATCTTCCACAGGGGTAGTGTGGATTTCAACTGGAATAGCCCATTTATTATAGAACATCCTTGCACACATAGTCGTCACCTTGATTTTCAAAATCAATTCTCACTTGGCTGTGGGGTCATGTTCAAAATGTGGTACCTTATTTATTGTGTGAACTGTATGTGGTTTCAGTGGGATTTTTGTATGATAATGCTAATGCATATTGTTTGAGGAGCATGATTGGTCAGTTGCTTACAGGATTGGCTGATTTAAATCACACTGATTTCTGATTTGAATCAAATGATTCTTTTAAAAAAATCAGTGATTTAAATCAAAATTTTTGAAATGTATTAATTATGGATAATTAAAAGCTGTTTTTGTTAAGGGATCTGGAATGAGCGTTTCGACAGTATTTTTTGTGGGACATGAGAGCACATCAGACATATTGAATTGCATTCTGAATACGAAGAATGTCTTTCTGATATCAAATAATTTTCATTTTTTGAAATTCACGATGTAATACTAATTTTATGACAAATTATTAAAATTTGATGTTTTTCACATTTTTGATATATAACAGTCCTCGAAGTAAATTTTATAAATCTAATGATATATTCTTAAAGTGTATGTAGCTGGGAGGAAAAGTCGATGATCAATTGAAATTTTTGACCTTTCATATTGAAGATATGGAGTTTTCCCCCCAAAAGACCTAATATTTGCCATAAAATGTGTATTACATTGCTAATTTCAAAAATCAAAATTATTTGATATCAGAAGGACATTCTTCTTATTCAGGATGCAATTCGATATGTCTGATGTGCTCTAATCTCCCATAATAAATACTGTCCAAACGTTCATACCCCATCCCTTAAGTAATCAGCTGCTTTAGCCTATTTTTGACCTTGACAATTATTATTATACTTAGTAAAAAGATGAACAAATTTTAATCTTTACCCAGATTTGACATTCTTTAAATTTTTTAAAATAATTTCAAGCTCCCCTTTATATAGGTCTTTTATAAACTGCTCAAATAAAGAAAGTCCGCGGTCATGTAACCCGTCCTACACCAAAACCTGATCTTATTATGACAATTTGATTGATACTGTCATGTGCATAATCTTATTAGCTCCAATTTGATACCAAATTTGCTACCAAACTCTCTAAATTCAGAGGGATTGATACCAGTATATGAAATTAGGTGCATTTTTGAAAGTTGCAAATTGAAAACGGACCACGCGGACCTGCAGAGGTGATGGGGCAGAGCGCGAGCATTGACACAGCCCGAAACAACCGTTAGGTCATATTGATCGCATCGTGCCCTAGTATTCATCAGTAAAGCACTGTAGCAATCCATGCATGTTAAATTAACAATTGAATAAAGTGCTCGCTTAGGATAGTCGACAGGGGCCCATCGTGGGCAAGCAAGCTTGACAACATTGCCAGGCTAAGCAATTTCGACCGTGTGCGTTGTTTTGATTTGCAACTTTTGAAAATCCACCAAATGCCATAAACTGGTATCAATCTTTGTCACTTTTGAGTGTTGGGTAGTAAATTTGGTATCAAATTGGAGCTAACAAGATTATGCACATGACCGTATCTATCAAATTGTCATAACAAGATCAGGTTTTGGTGTAGGACGGGTTACATGACTGCGGACTTTCTTTATTTTTACCTGTTAGGATTGAGTCCATTTGAAATCACCCCGATTTACCTCTAATTTTCACATGATTTATTCAAGATTTTACATCATGAATATTTTGCATTAGGATTTTTTTTTTACTTTTACTGCATATTCTTAAGCACTTGAGAAAGTTCCTGCAAACTTATTGGTTCTTAGCCGTGTGATAAAGGGTTTTTTAGCGGCTGTCGTGCATCTATCGTCTATCTATATAACACAGGTGACATCATAATTTTGTTGTTTCAAAATAATGATGTCACCGTGTTATATGAGATGATAGATGCACAACAACGGCTAAAAACAATACCTTTATTCTCTAAATTGGAATTAAGCAACTTTGTGTTGAACCACTTTGGTTGACTTCAGGCAGTGGTGTAGCGTCATAGGGGCACGAGGGGGCCCGGGGGGGTACTCAGTACAAATGCCGCAAACATGGGTAGCATTTTCGACCTTCTGGTATATCAATGACCCCTTTATCAAAGCCTATTTTGGTATATGAATGGGTCCTTTTTTCAAAATTTTCTCAATTTTTTTGGAAAACAGCCCAATTTTTCCTTAATCTGGCCAAAATTTTCCAAATTTTCCCAAAATTTTGGGAAAATTTGTAAAAACTAAGACAATTTTGGTTAAATTCTGCCAAAATTTTGACTTTTGGTATATCAATGGGTCCAAATTTCTTGAAAAATTGGTATATTTATGGGTCCACTTCCAAAATCTCAGCGGCACATCCCTACCAAAACCAAACTTGAGTACCCCGGGAGGGGGCACATGTTTTGTTACTGCGCACATCAATTAAGTCCCAACTTACGCTTTTTTTTTTTAGCCTAATACAATATGATACGTTTTGGTGCTGTATAGTTTCATGCTTTGGTGCTCTATACTCATTTGCATTGAAAAGAACTTCCATAAGCTCGTTGGCATATTTTATAAAAATAAAAACTGTGGTCCATATCAGTTATGCACTGGTCAATTCTATTTGAAATCCATACACCCACTATGGAAGTGACCTTGACCTTGACCTTAAAGCAATAATGTGTGATTTGCATAAAGAATAGATTCCTATTTAAATCTTAGTTTTCACTGATCACATTGCACCCTTTTAATTTTAAGCCAAACAAATTGCTATTTCAATCCAGTGCCTACAATGCGTGTATCAGCTCAGCGATCATATTACATGTATTATTGCGCGGAGCATCACGCAACTGGGACGTATATATAAGACGTACAACAAATAGCGATATACTGTATGTGCACACAATTTATACGTCACTGCGATTCAATGAGCTGACATTCACGAGACGTGTTGGCAAGCACTCGATCGGTGAACTCTGAACAAAATTTTACTGTAATATTAAAACAATTCAGGCTTAGTTTTTCATGTGGTATTTTGTACGCCACTGGGCAATCATGTAAAAAGTAGAAATTTGAGAAAAATTGGGGGCGTCGCTGTGGAGCAAATCGCACATTATGGCTTTAATCTCCCACACAGGGGGTGTAGATTTCAAATGGAGTTGCCCATTCAGGTAACTCCATTTGAAATTCTCACTGGGTGGAAACAGAGGTTGTAGGGGGTGGTTTCAACTGGAAGGAATAGCCCAACTATGGTGTTCTATCAGTTGTGCACAGTGTAGTAGTTTTGAAAAACAAATTATGATTAACAAAGCTGATAACTGTAAATCATGCTTGCTCTGTTTTATAGGAAAATTTTTATTTTTTTCCTTTGTTTGTATTTCAGTCAGAGACTTAATAAGTCCGGACTATAAATAGCCCAGTGAGTACAACTAGGCCTGAAAAAAAAATGTTTGATTGGCATAACACTAAAAAATTTAGGATAGGTTGGGATTTTTTTTTTTTTTTACTTTTAAAGCTGTAAATTGCATTTGATAAAGAACTTGTATTTGGAACTTTTCTTCTTTTTTTTTAGAATTTAATTTATTTTTTTTTTTTGGTTGGGGGGGGTTGGCAAAAAACAAATCAGGGTTGGGCCGATTTCTATCGGCCGGGTTACCCCGACCGGTTGGGTCGGTCGGGTTACGCCAATCAAATAATTTTTTTTAGGCCCTATGGTTAATCAGTTGTTTAAAAATATTAAATATTGGATTGTCATAATGGGACCAAAATAATATTCTATAAGGTACCATGTGAAGACAGGTGCTGGACACCTGCAAGGGTGACTGACAGAGCTATAGCCAGTGTCTAGGCTATCCACCTGGCTACTTGTCGTATTAAATGGAGAGGTTCAGTGGCATAGCTAAGGGGGACGCGGACGAGGGGCACATGTCATGGGCGCCATCTTAGGGGCGCCGGATTGCAGTCTTGGGTGGTGCCGAATGGTTACAAAAAGTTGGGTCAACTATTCAAAATTTTATGTACTGATATCCCTTTTGTCCGTTTGCATGAAAATGAACCAAATTTTGCCATATTGAAGGATTAATATTGCCACAAATACGTATGTTGCAATTTTTGTGATCCCTACCCCCCCAGTTTGGTTGCCATTCTATATCCCTGCCCCAGGGGGCACAACACCCCTAGCTACGCCACTGGAGAAGCTACTCCTGGAATACGCACAATTAATGCCATTGAAATGCTAAATTGTAATTGAAGCTGTTAGTTGAAAGACTATTGAACTTTTAAAGTAGATAAATAATTTGAAATCTGGTTAATATTTTGGAGGTGCAATTGGGATGGGCGTTTTTTATTTCTCCAAATGACGAACAGACTTCAATTTATAACCAAGACATGGGCTATGGTGGCATAGTTGGTTTTAGTAATATATACAAGAAGGTCCTATCTGCAATAATAGCTGCCAGGTGTCAGATGCATGTGTACAATATCAAAATGGTCAAATGTCCGTAGGGCAGATAACACATACTTGACTATAGTCTATCCAGTATAAGATAGTACATGACCCTGTTCTTTTTTCACTGAAATTACTATAATTATATATCACAAAAGGATAATTTTAAGTTGTGGCAACATTCACTAAAACTACCACACAACATAGTTGTGTGACCATTTGACCCCGGGACCTCGAATACTTCCAAATGTCATGTGATATCATATAGTGAACAGACTATAATTCCTCGAAGTGTACTATTGATACGAAAACATTTTTATGCTGACACTGAAAGCTTAAGTAAAAATGCAACTTGTAAAAAAAATATAAAGGCATGAAAACTGTAATATTGTGTGAATGATTTTGTATTTAATCAGCTCCCAATAATTATAGAAATTGTTGGAGGTCTGTAATGTAGTTTATACTGGTTAAAGGGGCATTTCATGATCCACAGCCTCATCCCCATTTCTCTAAAAAAGTTTGGGATTTTTATACCATCGGAAACCTCCGACTACATAATGTTTGTGCCCAAATATTTGTTGCAGATTCATTCTGTTGGCAAAAATATTGTAAAATTTGCATTTATGTTTTGTTAAGGACTCGGGTAGCGACGTTTTCACATTATATATTGTGGGACCTGAGAGCACATCACACATATTGAATTGTATTTTGAATACGAGGAATGTCCTTCTAATATCTAATACCGTAATTTTGATTTTTTGAAACTTGAAAAATTATAGGTTTTCCTAGTCAATTTCGCAACTTGTGCGTTCGATTTTATAAAAGTGTCATTCGTTTTCACGCAAGATTGAATGATGGCAACGAATCCCGATTTCTTTTTAGTTCAGTCAAATTAATGTATGATCAATTTCGTTCTTGAATGTTTCAATTTCACCATTAGACGTCGAATTTAAAGAAATAGGCAATCAATTTCGCCATAGATGCATGAGGGACTGCGAAATGTTGTTAGTTCGATTTTCGATTTCATGCATTGACAATCTAATTAGCGAAAAGGAATTCAATTTGAAATTTATGCGCATTTTCAAGTATACTGACATAGGCCTATAATACGTCTACGTAACTAAATCGTGAAAATGCTTTTAAATATATAATTAGTTATAATTCATTTCATTTTTACTAGGCCTATGCATTAGGCAATTTTTAACACTACTTAAAACGATGTTTTCCCTTCACATTTAATATAGCAACGTGCTTGTTTGAACAATGTTGACGATACATGTATCTAATGCTTAATATAACACGATAAATAGCATTTTCATATTTGAACCATTGTAAAATATTTAAGAACTTTTGGATTTTATTCTGCACTTTGCGAATTCGATTGAACATTTTTCAATTTTGTTTTCGCATTTATATGAATGTGTATTTCTAAATAGGCGCTGAATTCAAGGCTACGTGAATTTGGCGGCACAATTTTCGAAATTTGCTGCACAATGTGAGAAATTGGGTGCACTATTTAGAATTTTGATTGCGTATTAAATGAAATAAATTTTAGATTGCACATTCGCTAAATTGAAATCGAGAATGTAAGCGTTCATTCAATTTCGCGCGAAAAGGAATGACACTTATACTAAACTAAACGACCAAAGTTTGAAATTGGACGGGAAAACTATAATAACATTTAAATGTCGGGTTATATAAAGGTCATAAAAACGTTTTAAACAGGTTATATATTTAAAACGTTTTGTATAAAAACAAAAAAAAATGTTGTCAAAATGTTATTGTAAAATTGTTTTTGCAAGCATGTTTTGCCAAATAGTTCTTCAACACTTGCATAACATTTGATTTGATTTGATTCAGCATGTTCATATTCAGTAAATTATCAAAAAATATCTTAAATGTTATTTGTTTTGTTTTGTTTTGTTTATTTCTTCTTTATACTGGGTCCATATTCAGGAGAAAATTTAAGTATATCCCCCTGTTCTTCCATATGGCCCAGTTAAAAAACGTATATTATACCATTTATATACCCTTTATATATAACCCGACATTTAACGTTTTCTGGCAACCTTTAACCTTTTATGAACAATGTCAAAAACGTTTTGTGTTTACTGGGTATAGCTAAGTATACAAGCTATGAATCATAATCCTTCAAGACGTTTCACTACTTAGATATGACCAATTCTTCAGGTTCAGATGTGTTTCGCCTCTTCCAGTGGCAGGGGATAGCTGTACCCCTGTGAAGGCTGTTTAGGCATTTTTTGTTTAGGCTTTTTGGCCATTTTTTATAAAATTGTTCTCCTTTGAATGTTGTCTTTTCATTCGGTCCCAGGTGGTGTATGACGTGCAGTCCCTAAATTCAGTAAATTTTCATCGTCAACCGTGTAATTGAATGGGATTATTTTGAAATTTTAAAACGCTTGAAATATCACAAACAAATAGGCCTATGTTGATAAATAATATAAATACAAGCTAAAACCGTTGGGGTTCGATAATGAACCCCACAAAACTGACCGAGTATATGGAGCCGCTTGTGGAAAATGCCATACGGCCGGGCGGTTTCACGAGTTGCCGGCTCGATCATGTCATCCGCCGCCTGTTCGGTCCGGTACCAAGTGTATCTGTCCTTGTCAGTGATTTCAATATTCATGTTAATGAGAAGAATAGCTAAGAGTGTTCCTGAAACCAGTGTGCTCACGCATGCAGTTGTTGCATAATAAAATTACATACGCTATGTAGACGACTTCTACACATCGTGGAAGCTGCAAACTTGAACAGATGTCCGGCTTAGCTGGTAGGCCTACAGCAGAGTCTTGGACTATCCGGGCTGGTATGTCTGGTAAATTACGTATGAAGTGGCATATTATGATATATCTCGCAACCAACGTACATAACGTACCCCGCAAACATGGCAGATATATCTCGTGATCACATTACCAATTCGAGTTGAATAGAAGTTCTGTTTCCTTTTTAATGTTCACTCAACTGTGTACAGCCGTGTCCTTTTTAACAATACAAATTTAGGTTATAGTTCAAGTTCATTTGCTGTTGCTTCTGACACGACAAATGCTGTCCCATGCAAAGTATAATCAGGGAAGTGATTGTAATAATATAGGCCTATAAGCTACTCTCACTTCCCTATTAAATTTAGGCCTTATTATACGCAAACTTTGCTTTCTGTCCAATGCATAGCTCATTATTTACCGTATTCGTTCCCTTAACCACCCAGAGCGTTTAACAATGTCATTTTGGATGGGAGCTTATTTTTTACATTGTTTAGGCCTACAATACGTAAGGCCCAAAATATTCATCCATCATCATCATCAGACCATGATTCAGATTTGCATGGGCAGTTAATAAACTAATACCAAAGTTTGCTTGACGTATAGGCCTAAAGTCACTGGTGGGCGCTTATAGGGTTGGGCGGTTAATGGACGGAATATAGTAATTACTCTCGCTTCCCTGATAAATTTAGGCCTATAAAGCAAACTTCGCTTTCTGTTCAATGCACTGCTCATGATTCAAGTTTGGGATTGTTAGGGAATGCTAGATTAGAGGCGTCTGGTCTCCAAAAGACAAAGGAAAAGAAAAGGGGAAAAAGTAAATTGAAGGAAAGGATCTCCCCAAAATTGCCCGGTGCACCATTCTGTGCTGCCCGTTTCCCGGCCACCAAAGTTCACCCCGATCATGGGCAGTGGCGTAGCCAGGTTTTCGGAACCGGGGTGGGGGGGGGGGGGGGCACAACTTATAATGTACCGGGTACTGGCGGATTTTTTCTTCTTTTCAGAATGTGTTTATGGTGCTGTCTACTGAAGATCGCTATTGGTATCTACTGAAGATGACTGATATCAAAATGTGTTAATGTTGCTATCTACTGAAGATGTCTGATATCCGATTGTGTTAATATTGCTATCTACTGAAGATGGCTGATAATAAAATGTGTTAATGTTGCTATCTACTGGAGATGACTGATATCAGAATGTGTTAATGGTGCTATCTACTGAAGATGACTGATATCAGAATGTATTAATGTTGCTATCTACTGAAGATGACTGATATCAGAATGTATTAATGGTGCTATCTACTGAAGATGACTGATATCAGAATGTGTTAATGTTGCTATCTACTGAAGATGGCTAATAATAAAATGTGTTAATGTTGCCATCTGCTGAAGATGACTGATATCAGAATGTTTTAATGACGCTATCTCAGGCTGAAGATGACTGATATCAGAATGTGTTATTGTTGCTATATACTGAAGATGACTGATATCAGAATGTGTTAATGTTGCCATCTAGTCTACTGAAGATGGCTGATATCAGAATGTGTTAATGTTTCTATCTGCTGAAGATGACTGATATCAGAATGTGTTAATGGTGCTATCTACTTTAAAAAGCTAATATCAGAATGTATCAAATGTGCTGTCTACTGAAGATACCCAGCAAGCAAGTTTTATTGTCGGGTTATACAGAAAGGGACGGGTAAAACGTTTTAATAACGTTCCAAAAACCTTTTGTGAAATATTAATGCAAAACATTCTAACATACTGTTATTCAAAAGTTGGCAAACTATTTTGCACAAATAATTGTCAAAAATATTTTATAAAAACAGTTTAACGACATTTTAGAAATATTGTTAAAGCGTTTTTTATATAAAACATTTTATTTTCGTGACCTTTACATAACCCGACATTTAAATGTTATTAAAACGTTTTTAATAAAAGATGCATTGTTTTGTATGTTGGTAACATCGCATAATAGGTCAACAGGGCTCAATGGATTTTGATCTTTTTCGGCCATGTTACTAAGGCAAGGTAACAAACAACCACGAGATATGGCAAACTATTCTTTTTTGAATGTGTTTGCAAGTGGAGTAATCTAAGACCCTTTTTTTTAAATAAAAATCAGAGAATTTGTCAATTGTTGTCCCCAGTGGAATCCAAATTTTGACATTTGACCTCAAGAATGTACGTCCGAGATAGGTTGAAATAATACTTTTTATGAATCTATGACGAGAGAAATACATTAGTATGGTTTTGAACCGAGCTTTGAGCCGTTTGACCAAGCGGCTATCATTGATTTACGCGAATTCGGCACTGTTCCACTAGGCCTATACTTGGTATTTCCGAGACTTTTGATGTTTTGTGTGAGATGTTGGGAGATGGATGCATGTGATATGGATTCTGTCGGGACTCGCATCCGGTCCTGCCGTCAAACCACTCGTCAAACACAAAAACGTTTGACGGTATGCTAACATGTCAGTCCGGATCCTAGATAAGACGCACAGACCATCTGTGCTTGATGTTGGATATCACATACAAGGGGGGCAAAGTACAAAAACTGACACTTCAATTTAATGAAACGGTAAAAACACAGAATGATATACACTCTACTAAGTAATATATTCAAAATAATAATTTAATATTTACATTCAATATTCATTCTATTTCAATCTCACTCAATATCCAATTAAATATGATTACATCTTCAAACTCAATATACTACAAAAACTGTGTCTAGTGATTGGTCCCTTTCTTTTTTGACCTCAATTGTAAACATGTGTGTAAAATCTAAACACCAACGTCAAAAAAAATGGCATCAAATTCCTAAACACGTTAAGCATTTAAACATGTTTACAAATCGAGGACAAGGTGGTGTCTAGAATTGTCTAGAAATGTTTTTGCAGTGTATTCAATAAAATTATTGTTCTATTGTGTACAAATTATCCAGGCCCGTAAGCGGGGGAGATGAGGGGGGTGCTGATTTTGAAAAAGTGGACTTTTTTCAAGAAGGCGATTTTGTGACAAGTGACTTTCTGCCCAAAATTAGGACCTTTTTGACCAATAAAGCGTAAAAAAATTTTTTTTATATTTTGGGGCTTTTTTTTAATACTTTTGCAAATTGGGGGGTGCGGCCTGATTAATTATCTAATACATCACAAGATCAATAATCTACATGTTCAAAAACATATACAAATTGTTTTAAAAGGGCATTTCTGAGATCCACATCATCATGCATTCATCCCCCACTTTTCTCAAAAAAGTTGATATTTTTATACCACTGGAAACCTCTGGCTATATGTTTATGTTATGTATACAAAAACTTCGTGCAGATTAATTCGATTAGCACAAATATCGGGAAATTATTACGTACAACACATTGTCTATGGAGCAATATACACAACCATGCATAACTCACAAACGCAAAATCGGAATCACCTGAAGTTTGGGGGATAAGCTTTTTTCGTGGATATCTACTGAAAAATGTCATTAAAATGTATAACGATATTCTTGAAGAGGTTCATTAGGTTTTTAGAAACTCAAAATATACATTTCATCTTGTCAAAACCAAAAGTTATTTACTGACCTGACAAACAGAAGTTCGAGAGAAAAACATCACTCTGAAGATGGCCATCGCCCAAGATGCATCGAAACTGTCAGGTCAGTAAATAACTTTTGGTTTTGACAAGATGAAATGTATATTAACATGATTAAGATAAGAGTATAACGAATTTCAAGTACGCAAGCTTTCTACACTAGTTCACATAAAATGAACAAAAGTTTGATATTTTTGATATTTAACAGTCTGGGTCCTATTTCGAGCTTTATGAAATAGGACCCTGGAAGTAATTTTTATAAATCTAATAATATGTATTTTACGTGTATGTAGCTGGGATGAAAAGCCGACGATCAATTGAAAGTTTTATCCTTTTATATTGCCTGAAAAAGCCTGAAAAAAGTCTGTATCTTCGATATGAAATGTCAAAATTTTCAATTGATAGTCGGCTTTTCATCCCAGCTACATACGCTTTAAGTACATGTCATTAGATTTAGAAAAAGTTTACTTCAAGGACAGTTAAATATCAAAAATTTTAAAAATATCAATTTTTAATAATTTGTCGTAAAGTTTGTATTATATCGCGAATTTCAAAAACAAATTTAAACGACATTCATCGTATTCAGAATGCAATTCGATATGTCTGATGTACAGTCAGCTCCTCCCACATAATGTGCAAACGTTAATATCCGATCCTTTCGTTTTGAAGGTACACATTTTCCCCAAAAGACTTGAGACTTGAGGACTGTTAATATCAAATTTTAATAATTTGTCATAAAATTTGTATTAGGCCTATATCGCAAATTTCAAACAAAAAAATGCATTTCGATATGTCTGATGTGCTCTCAGGTCCCACAAAAATACTGTGCAAGGGGTGACCGATCCCTTAATTCGTTTAGCAAAAAAATGTCATGAAATTTAAATTACGTTCTTGTGCACCAGAACGAAATTACAACACATTGTCTATGGATTAGTGTAATACACATAATCATGCATAACTCGTATAGTAAACGCCAAATCGAAATCAACAGACATTTTGTGAATAAGCTTTTTTCGTGGATATCTACTGAAAATGCAGAGGATGCTAGGATCACAAAATACTCCCTTAAATACACAAAATTAATGATTGTAGGCTTCAACCATGCACGTAATATGGGTCGTACACTCAGAATTAATGTTTGATTAAAAAATCCACTTTTTGGTGCGTTTGGAATTCTTCCATTATGCATTCAAATAATTGTTTAGTTATCACATCTTTATCGTGATGTTTAAGATTTAAGAATTATTTTAATAATTCTTAAATCTTGAACTTCTTCCAAAAACATAATTATTTGTATTTGAAAATACAAAAAATTATGTTTTTGGAATAAGTTCGAAAACACAAATCGATTTGTTATCAGATTCACTGATAATATTTCACAAATTTACAAAATACGATTCCTCTGATAAAATTATTTCAATAATATTTCACAAGCAAGTTATCTCATAAGTGGATAACTGATATTCAACATAAATATATATTATTTTACAATCCAACAAAATAAATCTGGCTTTTTGTATATGGTCCTTCTTAAATCTAAGTTTCAAAGTTTCATATATATAACATCCATGCTTCATTGTACGTCGGGAGGTAAAGATCCTGAAGCGACGAGCAGTTGGTTTCACTATACTCACTCCATGTTCTTAAGCGGTTGCTGGTACATACAGGATGTGTTAACTGGAAGCCTTGATGTCAAACGACGGTCTCCTTCTTGCATAACACACATAGCTGGCACAGATCAAGATAATAACAATCCCGCTACAATCCCGCTACTTCAACTATATAAAACCTCCGATACCATGATCAGATTATGAGTATGTTCTTTCCATCCATAAGAACTACTTACAAGCTACATTATGAAGACACACAGTATCCTCGCCTTGGGAGGGCGAGTTAGCGCAGCGGTAGTTCCCTCGCTTTGCACTACTGAGGTGCCGGGTTCAAGCCCCGGCGCGGCCCAAGGACTCATGTGCACTTGGTTTTATCCTGATTCCATGCTCGCCGCTCCGCGCAGGTTTTCTCGGGGATCTCCGGTTTCCTCCTGCTTTCAAAAAAGCGGTGATTGTATTGTTTGGTTATCAAAAACTTCCTTCACCCAATGGAATTTGGGGAGCTGCACAGATAAATGGTGGATGTTACAATCTAAGTGCGGATAGGTTTGCGCTATTCCGGCTGCACAGTGCCTAGTTGATGCGATCTGATTGTTATGATTCACCATGGCAGTGAAATTACAGCGCTTTGAACACTCGGACACTCCGTGATCTGTGGTAAGGCGCTATATAATTATAAATAGGCCTACCGAAATTTATTTTTATTTTTAATTTAGATCAGTCCACTATTTGAAATAAATATATTTGACGGTAAATACTTTATACATGTACAGCACTCTGGTGCAGCCCTGAGTGATCTTAGATGCACAGACCCTCTGTGCTGGGCTGGTGTTGGTATCATCTAACATCTATCTTGCATGCTTCATTGTAAGTCGGAGGTGGATCCTGAAGCGACGGAGCAGTTGGCATCACTATACCCACTCCAGGTTCTAGAGGAGGAGGTTGATAATCAGTAGCAGGGGGAGGGTGAGTAACTGGTGTATGAGTCATCTGGAAACCTTGAGAAGACTGCATACGACGTTGTCTCCTTTTTGAATAGCACACGCAGCAACAGACAAGGATGATCATAACTGCCGCTACTCCTACGAAAACCCCGATACCATGTTCAGGCGCAAGATCATCACATTCCTTTCCTTTCCATCCGAAAGGGCATCTACAAGCATCACAGCTGCTGGTGAACGGGCTACCGGTACTAACACACCCTGAGATGCAAGTTCCAAAGGTACATTGATGATGACACGACCCCAGGTCGGATGACGCTGGTTTTAGACACATGAGTAAAGTACAGAATAGCATGAATATATGACGGTGTAGTGACGAAAATGACATTATTATTGCATACATCGTGGAGACTGCTGTTGGTTTGTTCTTCATCAAAATCTTCCGAATTTGTAGATTTGTATAAACGTATTAAGCTTTAACTGATATTTATTCACTCTACTCGGCTTTATATTATTTTGGACCATCTGTCCCATCACACGTCAGTTAATATCTGTGTGTAAATGGCACGGCGAAGTGTGTGATATCGTGAGTCAACAACCAACGGCAACACGCATGACATCATGAAATCCGTTATCACCAGTATTCATGGTAGTATGTGTCATCCGTACACTCACCGTCTTCAGACATCAAAATACGTAGTAATCTAAACATTATTAGCAGGAAAATTATAATTAAACGGATAAAAATTAAATTGACATATTGTACATCTCATCACAAAATATCAAAATCATCACATCATTCCACTATCGTGGTCCATGCTGGAGAACATTGTGCACATGCGATATGCGGTAGGGCCTACATGGTCTGCAGGTTATAGTTCAAGTTAAATTTATTTATATCAGGGAACTTCGATATCCGGGAATTGCGACTGAAAAAGGTAATTTTCTCTTACTTCCATGATTCACACAAGCGGTATATCCTGAATATGACATAGGTCGGTTTATTTCCCAGCATGCTCGGTAGGCACATCCATTTCAACATAGACCCTGGACTACACTAGTTTGGCACATGATAAAATATTAATACAGAAAACATGGTATAAGAACTATCCTATAGTAGATCGGTTATACCAAGTAACTGATGAGGCATAGATATTTTAATAGAAGATTATTAAAATAATAGAAGATTATTAAAATAATCTTCTGGTAGAGGTCACTGCCGTGGCTTTTTCTTCCGCAAATGGCCGCGGTGGTAAATCATTTCATCTCGAACTGTGTGACCTGCGTCCCGACATTTAATTCTATGCAGTGTCACCCTCCTGTTTATGTGCTGTTCTTGTTTCTGACACAGGAAATGCATGAATTCCCGTGCAGTAAAGCAAACTTAATTCCCTTGGTTCATACACGCAGTTTCCGTATGAGTACTTCTTTAAATTAGTTAAGAATAGGCCTAATATTAAGTGGAAAAATTAAACGCCTTAAGGTTATTAATTATTTTAAACTGTTGTGATTTGGTAGTTCACAGCATCTTACGAATGGTAGTGAGCTTTGGCAAAAACTGTATTGCTCAATTCATAACGAGTGTGTAGAAGAATTAAAATATCACAGATATAGTTTTATACGTGCTGCGGTTCTTAATTGAGTTACGTTGTAAAGAGGGCTGAAACAACAACACTTTTGTAAAACGTACATAACTCATTAATAACAATAAATTAAGCAAGTTTGCAAAGTATAATATTTGCAGAATGAACTTTTGCAAAACTTCAAGGTGTTATTTTTCAATAATATATTGATCTAGATAATGAAAATCGATTTTTAGGTTGCTTCGACCAACAATACCTCGTCTACCCTTAAAACATTTCGTAACTTTCTCAATTTATTTAGCAGCATAGAGTGCTCATAAAGGTTGACAGAAAACGTTTAAATGTCGAGTTATGGGCCTATATATTATTGAAGGTTACTAGAAGTATAAAAACGTTTTTCAAAACATTAAGGGCTGGGGTATGAACGTTTGGACAGTATTTATTTTGGGACATTAGAGCACATCAGGCATATCGAATTGCATTCTGAATACGAAGAATGTCATTCTGATATCAAATAATTTTGATTTTTGAAATTCGCAATGTAATACACATTTTATGGCAAATCATTAAAAATTGATATTTTTATATTTAACGGTACTTGAAGTAAACTTTATAAATCTGATGATTTATACTTAAAGTGTATGTAGGTGGGACGAAAAGCCGACGATCAATCGTATTGAAGATATGGATTATTTTTTTCTCAAAACACCAAAAAAATAGGTCTTTGGGGGGAAAAATCCATATCTTCAACGTGAAAGGTAAAATTTTCAATTGATCGTCGGTTTTTCCTCCCAGCTACATACACTTTAAGAATATATCATTAGCTTTATAAAATTTACTTCGAGGACTGTTATATATCAAAAATATGAAAATATCAAATTTTAATAATTTGTCATAAAATTTGTATTATATCGTGAATTTCAAAAAATTAAAATTATTTGATATCAGAAAGACATTCTTCGTATTCATAATGCAATTCGATATGTCCCACAAAAAAATACTGTCGAAACGCTCAAAACGCTCATTCCAGATCCCTTAATTCCCGATTTGAGAGGACTATTCGGAATATCACAGCAGAGAACAGCACATTGTTGAATTTTAAGACATTATTTTATATAAAACAAATATGAATTCAACATCAGAATGTGTTAATGTTGCTATCTACTCAAGAAAGCTTATAAAGTTGGCTGATCTCAAAATGTGTTAATTTTGCTATCTACTGAAGATGACTGATATCTGAATGTGTTAATGTTGCTATCTACTGAAGATGACTGATATCAGAATGTGTTAATGTTGCTATCTACTGAAGATGACTGATATCAGAATGTGTTAATGTTGCCATTTACTGAAGATGGCTGATATCAGAATGTGTTAATATTTCTATCTACTGAAGATGACTGATATCAGAATGTGTTAATGTTGCTATCTACTGAAGATGGCTGATATCAGAATGTGTTAATGGTGCTATCTACTGAAGATGACTGATATCAGAATGTGTTAGTGGTGCTATCTTCTGAAGATGACTGATATCAGAATGTGTTAATGGTGCTATCTACTGAAGATGACTGATATCAGAATGTGTTAGTGGTGCTATCTACTGAAGATGACTGATATCAGAATGTCTCAATGGTGCTATCTACTGAAGATGACTGATATCAGAATGTGTTAATGTTGCTATCTACTGAAGATGACTGATATCAGAATGTCTCAATGGTGCTATCTTCTGAAGATGACTGATATCAGAATGTGTTAATGGTGCTATCTACTGAAGATGTCTGATATCAGAATGTGTTAATGTTGCCATCTCCTGAAGATGGCTGATATCAGAATGTGTTAATGTTGCTATCTACTGAAGATGACTGATATCAGAATGTGTTATTGGTGCTATCTACTGAAGATGACTGATATCAGAATGTCTCAATGGTGCTATTTACTGAAGATGACTGATATCAGAATGTGTTAGTGGTGCTATCTTCTGAAGATGACTGATATCAGAATGTGTTAATGGTGCTATCTACTGAAGATGACTGATATCAGAATGTGTTAGTGGTGCTATCTACTGAAGATGACTGATATCAGAATGTCTCAATGGTGCTATCTACTGAAGATGACTGATATCAGAATGTGTTATTGTTGCTATCTACTGAAGATTGCTGATATCAGAATGTGTTAATGTTGCTATCTACTGAAGATGACTGATATCAGAATGTGTTAATGGTGCTATCTACTGAAGATAGCTGATATCTGAATGTGTTAATGTTGCCATCTACTGAAGATGACTGATATCAGAATGTGTTAATGTTGCTATCTACTGAAGATGACTGATATCAGAATGTGTTATTGTTGCTATCTACTGAAGATTGCTGATATCAGAATGTGTTAATGTTGCTATCTA
Source organism: Amphiura filiformis (assembly GCF_039555335.1). Taxonomy (NCBI): domain Eukaryota; kingdom Metazoa; phylum Echinodermata; class Ophiuroidea; order Amphilepidida; family Amphiuridae; genus Amphiura; species Amphiura filiformis. The sequence goes on along the minus strand of NC_092633.1, from coordinate 47,586,055 downwards.
CTGAAGATGACTGATATCAGAATGTGTTAATGTTGCCATCTACTGAAGATGACTGATATCAGAATGTGTTAATGTTGCTATCTACTGAAGATGACTGATATCAGAATGTGTTATTGTTGCTATCTACTGAAGATTGCTGATATCAGAATGTGTTAATGTTGCTATCTACTGAAGATGACTGATATCAGAATGTGTTAATGTTGTTATCTACTGAAGATGACTGATATCAGAATGTGTTAATGGTACTATCTACTGAAGATGACTGATATCAGAATGTGTTAATGTTTCTATCTACTGAAGATGACTGATATCAGAATGTGTTAATAGTGCTATCTACTGAAGATAGCTGATATCAGAATGTGTTAATGTTGTTATCTATTGAAGATGACTGATATCAGAATGTGTTAATGCTGTTATCTACTGAAGATAGCTGATATCAGAATGTGTTAATGTTGCCATCTACTGAAGATGACTGATATCAGAATGTGTTAATGTTGCCATCTACTGAAGATGACTGATATCAGAATGTGTTAATGTTGCTATCTACTGAAGATAGCTGATATCAGAATGTGTTAATGTTGTTATCTATTGAAGATGACTGATATAAGAATGTGTTAATGCTGTTATCTACTGAAGATAGCTGATATCAGAATGTGTTAATGTTGCTATCTACTGAAGATGACTGATATAAGAATGTGTTAATGCTGTTATCTACTGAAGATAGCTGATATCAGAATGTGTTAATGTTGCCATCTACTGAAGATGACTGATATAAGAATGTGTTAATGTTGCCATCTACTGAAGATGACTGATATCAGAATGTGTTAATGTTGCTATCTACTGAAGATGACTGATATCAGAATGTGTTATTGTTGCTATCTACTGAAGATTGCTGATATCAGAATGTGTTAATGTTGCTATCTACTGAAGATGACTGATATCAGAATGTGTTAATGGTGCTATCTACTGAAGATGGATGATATCTGAATGTGTTAATGTTGCTATCTACTGAAGATGACTGATATCAGAATGTGTTAGTGGTGCTATCTTCTGAAGATGACTGATATCAGAATGTGTTAATGGTGTTATCTACTGAAGATAGCTGATATCAGAATGTGTTAATGTTGCCATCTACTGAAGATAGCTGATATCAGAATGTGTTAATAGTGCTATCTACTGAAGATGACTGATATAAGAATGTGTTAATGTTGCTATCTACTGGAGATGACTGATATCAGAATGTGTTAATGGTGCTATCTACTGAAGATGACTGATATCAGAATGTGTTAATGGTGCTATCTACTGAAGATGACTGATATCAGAATGTGTTAATGGTGCTATCTACTGAAGATGACTGATATAAGAATGTGTTAATGTTGCTATCTACTGGAGATGACTGATATCAGAATGTGTTAATGTTGCTATCTACTGGAGATGACTGATATCAGAATGTGTTAATGTTGCTATCTACTGAAGATGACTGATATCAGAATGTGTTAATGTTGCTATCTACTGAAGATGACTGATATCAGAATGTGTTAATGTTGCTATCTACTAGAGATGACTGATATCAGAATGAGTTAATGGTGCTATCTACTGAAGATGTCTGATATCAGAATGTGTTAATGTTGCTATCTACTGAAGATGACTGATATCAGAATGTGTTAATGTTGCTATCTACTGAAGATGTCTGATATCAGAATGTGTTAATATTTCTATCTACTGAAGATGACTGATATCAGAATGTGTTAATGTTGCTATTTACTGAAGATAGCTGATATCATATCAGAATGTGTTAATGTTGCTATCTACTGGAGATGGCTGATATCAGAATGTGTTAATGGTACTATCTACTGAAGATGGCTGATATCAGAATGTGTTAATATTTCTATCTACTGAAGATGACTGATATCAGAATGTGTTAATGTTTCTATCTACTGAAGATGACTGATATCAGAATGTGTTAATGGTGTTATCTACTGAAGATAGCTGATATCAGAATGTGTTAATGTTGCTATCTACTAAAGATGACTGATATCAGAATGTGTTAATGGTGCTATCTACTGAAGATGAATGATATCAGAATGTGTTAATGTTGCTATCTACTGAAGATGAATGATATCAGAATGTGTTAATGGTGCTATCTACTGAAGATGGCTGATATCAGAATGTGTTAATATTTCTATCTACTGAAGATGACTGATATCAGAATGTGTTAATGGTACTATCTACTGAAGATGACTGATATCAGAATGTGTTAATGGTGCTATCTACTGAAGATAGCTGATATCAGAATGTGTTAATATTTCTATCTACTGAAGATGACTGATATCAGAATGTGTTAATGGTACTATCTACTGAAGATGACTGATATCAGAATGTGTTAATGGTGCTATCTACTGAAGATAGCTGATATCAGAATGTGTTAATGTTGCTATCTACTAAAGATAGCTGATATCAGAATGTGTTAATGTTGCTATCTACTAAAGATGACTGATATCAGAATGTGTTAATGGTGCTATCTACTGAAGATGGCTGATATCAGAATGTGTTAATATTTCTATCTACTGAAGATGACTGATATCAGAATGTGTTAATGGTACTATCTACTGAAGATGACTGATATCAGAATGTGTTAATGGTGCTATCTACTGAAGATGGCTGATATCAGAATGTGTTAATGGTGCTATCTACTAAAGATGACTGATATCAGAATGTGTTAATGGTGCTATCTACTGAAGATGAATGATATCAGAATGTGTTAATGTTGCTATCTACTGAAGATGAATGATATCAGAATGTGTTAATGGTGCTATCTACTGAAGATGGCTGATATCAGAATGTGTTAATATTTCTATCTACTGAAGATGACTGATATCAGAATGTGTTAATGGTACTATCTACTGAAGATGACTGATATCAGAATGTGTTAATGGTGCTATCTACTGAAGATAGCTGATATCAGAATGTGTTAATGTTGCTATCTACTAAAGATGACTGATATCAGAATGTGTTAATGGTGCTATCTACTGAAGATGGCTGATATCAGAATGTGTTAATATTTCTATCTACTGAAGATAGCTGATATCAGAATGTGTTAATGTTGCTATCTACTAAAGATGACTGATATCAGAATGTGTTAATGGTGCTATCTACTGAAGATGGCTGATATCAGAATGTGTTAATATTTCTATCTACTGAAGATGACTGATATCAGAATGTGTTAATGGTACTATCTACTGAAGATGACTGATATCAGAATGTGTTAATGGTGCTATCTACTGAAGATAGCTGATATCAGAATGTATTAATGTTGCTATCTACTAAAGATGACTGATATCAGAATGTGTTAATGGTGCTATCTACTGAAGATAGCTGATATCAGAATGTGTTAATGTTGCTATCTACTGAATATGGCTGATATCAGAATGTGTTAATGTTGCTATCTACTGAAGATGAATGATATCAGAATGTGTTAATGGTGCTATCTACTGAAGATGGCTGATATCAGAATGTGTTAATGGTGCTATCTACTGAAGATGTCTGATATCAGGATATGTTAATGGTGCTATCTACTGAAGATGTCTGATATCAGAATGTGTTAATGGTGCTATCTACTGAAGATGACTGATATCAGAATGTGTTAATGGTGCTATTTATGCACTCTATCTACTCGGTTTTATATCCGTCACATATCAGTTTGGTAAATATATAGCTGGGAGATATCGTAAGTCAACAACCCAAAGTGCATGACATCAATCATGATAAACCATAAGTCCGTGATCATTAATAACAGTATAATTACGTATACGCCTACACTCACCGTCATCAGACAAGTAATCCGAAACATTTGGAATTGTTAAAAACAACATTCCAAATGGACTTATTCAGAGAAAAAAAACTCTTAAATTTTTTTTAAACTCGTTGAAAATAAACAAAATCCTTAACCTAATATTTGTCGGGAAGAAACACACCAAAAAAACCCCATTCGATGCAAAAAAAAAAAAAAAGTCATTGAGAAATAGTTTGGTTCTGCAGTGGGTGTGGACAGTGCGGGATTTATGGCATGGCTGGACCGGATGTATATGAAAGTCAAAATTTTCAATTGATGGTCGGCTGTTTATCCCAGCTACAAACAATTTAAAGGAGTATTTCGTGATCCTAGCATGCTCTTCTTTTTATCGGACATTTTTCAGTAGATATCAACGAAAAAAGCTTATTCCCAAAATTTCAGTTAATTCCAATTTTGCGTTAACGAGTTATGCATGATTATGTGTATTACACTGCTCCATAGGCCGTTGTAATTTCGTTCTGGTGTACAGTGGTGTACCAGAACGTAATTCAAATTTGACGATATTTTTGATATTTGATACAAACAAATTAATCTGCAAGAAATTGTTTGTACATAAACATTATGTGGCTAGAGGTTTCCAGTGGTATAAAAATTTCATTTTTTTTGGTTGAGAAGAATGGGGGGGGGGGTGAGGCTGTGGATCACGAAATGCCCTTTTAAGTACCCATCATAAAATTGATACAATTTATTTTGAGGCTCAAAGTAAATTGTATCAATTTAATGATGCGTTCTTTAAGTTCGAGGGCTGTTAAATGTCAAAAATATCAATTTGTAATAATTTGCCATAAAATCTATATTTTATTGCGAATTTCAAAAAATGAAAATTATTTGATATCAGAAGGACATCGTATTCTAGAATAAAATTTGATGTATCTGATGTGCTCTCAGGTCGGTCCCACAAAAAATCCGTGAAAACATCGTTTTTTTTATTCTCTGTGATCTTGTTTTTTTTTTATCTTCAGTTAGGTTTTTGTTCTCGGATAAGTTTTTTTTCTTTCTCAGTGATTCTTTATTTCTGAATAGGACAAAATGTCCTCTCTGGCGTGCCATACTGTGGCTATTGTGTAATATACGTGCTTCGTAGTGAGCTAATCTATGTTTTGGCTACGGATTTTAAGGTTAAAAAGTCATCCATTTACAGAAATGAATGCCAAAATTGGTTACCCATAAAACTGATGCCCCTTTATACTTCTGTCTTTAAAGGCCTAAGTGCAAATAAAGTCATGCAAATATTTTACTGAAGAATGTAGGCGGACACGTCCCTTTAAATTTTTGTAAGAAGGACGACCTCCCCCCAAATCTTAACAGAAGAAAAACAAATAAAGCAGTGCATCATCCTCTACGTTTTGGGCCGACCGAAATAGGGCAAAAATTTTGCACACGAGAAAGCACACTTAGGCTAAAATAGTCTGAAATTGAAATTTTTCGCACGAACCTTAAAATCTTTGTATGAAAATTGAAAAAAAAAAAAAAAAAGATCCCAGAAAGTGAGGAGGAGGGAGGGACGGACGTGACACGAATTAGTGTTTTTATTTGACCTAAATGTAAAGACAAAACTCACTTGATTCGTTTATTTATTTTATTTATTCTTTTTTATTCCGGATAGCTCTTTTTTTTTTTTTGACACGGCCAAAGGGGGGTACGGGTAGTGCCATAGGCACGAGATTTTCATACCATTTTGAGAATTGACCACCCGGGGTAGACCCCGTAGGCCTATAGTTGAAGGTTTGTACCACGGCTTTGGGGTACCTTTTCAGCGATATTGGTACAGGGTGATAAGATTGATAAATGTTCTTTTTCAGATCCAATAAACTGATACTACTCACTCAGAAATATTTCAATTCCTATCAGGAATCTTGTTCACTCTGGTACTGGTGTTTCTAGATGTTTTTAGCACCGGCAACACTTCTGTCTGGTTTTGATGACGTCCCCAAACTTTCTTGTTGCCGAGTATTTATGACCTGGTCATAAATTTTGTCCAGCTTCTGATTTACATTTTGTCTAGCTTCTGATTTACATCAGAAGCTAGGCGTTGTTAGAACTCTGCTTGATAGAAAAGATACCATTGTAACTGAGACGGAAGACCGGAAAAATGAGGAGTCGCATATAAAACAAGCCCTCGCTAGATGCGGTTACCCTGAGTGGTCCATTAACAAAGTCAAAGCGGACAGAGAGCATCCGAAACCCAAGAGAAAGCCCCCCAAAGACAGCAAGGAGAGGAGCAAAGGTCTTGTGGTCGTTCCATACGTGGAGGGACTCTCCGAGAGGGTTTCCAGAGTTTTTAAAAAACATGGCTTTTCCACCATGCCAGTATGAAACCCCACCGCACTATACGTAACATGTTAGTTCACCCGAAAGACAAGCGCGACCCATTACAATCAGCAGAAGTGATCTACGAGATACCTTGTCAGAACTGCCCCAAAACTTACATCGGGGAAACAGGCCGCTTGTTTGAGACAAGATTAACAGAACATAAGTCAGAAAGCGAAAAAGTAAGCGCCAAAAGCTTCACCTGGTCACAACGAAAAGCATCCGCTTCAGAAATTCACAAATCTGCCATTGCCGAACATGTTGCCAACCAAAACCACGTAATTGGGTGGGAGGAGGCTCAGGTTATTGATCAAGAATCTGACAAAACCACACGCTGGCTAAAGGAAGCAATCTGGATTAGGAGTAGAGGAAAAGACACTATGAATAAAGACGAGGGGGCCTACCGACTGGACAAAATTTATGACCAGGTCATAAATACTCGGCAACAAGAAAGTTTGGTGACGTCATCAAAACCAGACAGAAGTGTTGCCGGTGCTAAAAACATCTAGAAACACCAGTACCAGAGTGAACAAGATTCCTGATAGGAATTGAAATATTTCTGAGTGAGTAGTATCAGTTTATTGGATCTGAAAAAGAACATTTATCAATCTTATGAACTATGAACGATCCTGATGAATCTGTTTCAAGTGGTACAGGGTGAGTCAAAAAAAGTGCAATAGAGAAAAGAATCCATTTTTATTTAAGAACCGAGTGAATCTTTTAGGTTTTAAAACATTTTATAAATAACATATCCATTAGTGATGTGAAAAATTCAAGGAATTAGCATTTACCGTTTTGTTTTTATGACACATTTTATAGCGATACCCAATTTTAATGTTTGTCCAGGAGACACCTAAAATTTGAAAGTCAGCCCACTCTGTGTAAGGTCGATTTGGAACAACTGCCAGTTTGTTAACCTCATTGGCATTGAAATAAAATGGAGCACCCGAAGTGTTATTGCCCTTGGTCTTGTTTAAGGAGAAGAAACAGTATTTGTTGTTATTTTCATTTTCCCTTTATTTTAAAGATGTTTATTCTCTATCAAAACCATATAAATTTGTATAGGCGGGTTTTTCAAATGTCGAAATGAAATGCGCGAAATTTGGAGTGGAGTGAATTACAGAACATCCAGTAAGTTGGACATATTGGGATTAAAAAACTGGAGTTGGAGTCGAGTGAGGTATGAAGGACATAAAGTAATGTTAGAAAGTTTGTTTGAACAGAAAAAGAAATAAAAATAACGCAAAAATCAACCTTATTTAAGTTAAGGTCAGTTTCAGAGCTGGTGCATTTATCGTGCATTGTGTGCTCCCATTCAAAATGCATGGTACCTCGTGGACAAATAATGAAATTGGGTATCGCAGCAAAAGGACTCATAAAAATTAAACGGTAGAAGCGAGTCACTTCATTTTTTCACAGAAGGTGACTATTGAGTGTGGCATTTATAGAAACTTTCAATAATGGGAAAGTTCAACTTGGTTCTTACATAAATATTGATTCTTTACTCTATTGCACTTTTTTTTTACTCACCCTGTATATCGATGGGTGGGTTTTCAGTGGAGATCAATGCGCCCAATTAGGCACATTTTGGCAAAAGTACCATTAAAAGCGACCAATTATGGCAAATGTGGGTGATATTTGGTTGACAAATGGTATATTGATGGCTAGCAAAAACGAGGTATAGAAAGTTAGCATCCGAAAATCTTCGTGGCACAAAATATTTCGAAGACCCCTGTAGGGTAGAACTACACAACACATGACTGCACCACTCTTATGCATATATACCGGTATATACTTATAGGTATTTTAAAATGGAAAATGGCAAAAAAAACCAAGGAAAACAGCGGCAGTATTTACAAAGTTGAAGCCCCATTCAAATAGGCCTACATGTAGCTATATACTAATCATGCTAATAGGGCTAAGTAAAGAAATTACAGATGCATGTAAAATGTCAATATTTTGTCTTTAATATACGACTTCAGCCTTAACCACTAGCATGTTATGTTAGCACATGACACTAACACTCGTAACAGATGTGCCAAAATTTTTGATTATTTTTACGATCATCTGGATGTGGAAATCAGTAATAGGCCTTTAACTTATATTAAACAGGTTAAACCTGCATGGAAATATTAAACACATCAAAACGTTTCGTAACTCTCTCAATTATTGCACATATTGGTTGACAGAAAACGTTTAAATGTCGAGTTATTTCTATTATTGAAGGTTCAAAACATTAAAAAGTTGCAAACAAAACATTGTAACATGTTTTAAGTGCTGACCAAAGAAATTTAAATTACAATGACATTTGAATAACTTTTTATGAAAATAATCCAATCATTTAGAAGGGTTCTAATCATGGAGATGGAGCCTTCTTTCACATTAAAATGTGAAAGAAGGCTCCATCTCAATAGCTGCCAGATGTCATGTCTTATTATGTGTACAATATAGAATACAAAAATTGTCAAATGTGTATACGGCAGCTATTGCAGTTAGGGTATTCTTGCTCTTAACTCCCGATTTGAGAGGAATATCACAGCAGAGAACAGCACATTGTTTCAGACATTTTTAAGACATTATTTTATATAAAACAAATATGAATTCAACATCAGAATGTGTTAATGTTGCTATCTACTCAAGAAAGCTTATATGTTGGCTGATCTCAAAATGTGTTAATGTTGCATTGCTATCTACTAAAGATGACTGATATCAGAATGTGTTAATGTTGCTATCTACTGAAGATAGCTGATATCAGAATGTGTTACTGGTGCTATCTACTGAAGATGGCTGATATCAGAATATGTTAATGTTGTTATCTACTGAAGATCACTGATATCAGAATGTATTAATGGAACTATCTACTAAAGATGCCTGATATCAGAATGTGTTAATGGTGCTATCTACTGAAGATGACTGATATCAGAATGTGTTAATGTTGCTATCTACTGAAGTTGGCTGATATCAGAATATGTTAATGTTGTTATCTACTGAAGATCACTGATATCAGAATGTATTAATGGAACTATCTACTAAAGATGCCTGATATCAGAATGTGTTAATGTTGCTATCTGCTGAAGATGACTGATATCAGAATGTGTTAATATTCCTATCTACTGAAGATGGCTGATATCAGAATGTGTAAATGTTGCTATCTAATGAAGATGACTGATATCAGAATGTGTTAATTTTGCTATCTACTGTAACTAACATCCATCACGAATGCTTCATTGTAAGTCGGAGGTGGAGGTCCAGTATCCTGAATCGATGGATCAGGTGGTATCACTATAGGCCTACCCGATAGGCCTACATGTCCTGGAGGAGCATGTTGATAATCAGTAACAGGGGGAGGGTGAGTAACTGTTGGATGAGTCACCTGGAAGCCTTGAGAAGGATACAAACGACGTTGTCTCTTTTTTGCATAGCCTACCCAGCAACAGATCCCGATGATCATAACTGCCGCTACTCCTAAAAAAACCCCGATACCATGTTCAGGCGCAAGATTATCACAGTATGTTCCTTTCCATCCGAAAGGGCATCTGCAAGCATCACAGCTGCTGGTGAACGGGCTACCGGTACTAACACACCCTGAGATGCAAGTTCCAAAGGTACATTGATCATGACAAGACCACAAGTCGGATGACGCTGGTTTTAGACATAGTAAACTACAAAATAGTATGAATATATGTTTATGTGGTGACGAGAATGACATTGCACATGTCGTATGGAGACTGATATTGGTTGAAGTTGGTTTTCTTTGTTTTAATCTTCCGAATTTGTAAGTTTATAACTTCAACTGATATTTATTCACTCTCCCCGCGGCTTTAATATTATTTCAACAACAGACATAGTGTATGATATGACATCAACACAAATCCGTGATCATTAGTAATGAGTCGTCCGTACACCCCCTTGCCACGACACCTCATCAGACATCAAAATACGTAGTCATCTGAAACAAGATTAACAGGGTAATTATATTAAACGTCTAAAAACTTAAAGTATAAGATATCGTACATCTCCCGATTCTCATCACAAAAAAAATCAAAATCATCACATCACGCCCACTCCCCCCTCCTCGACTGGGGGCCTGCCCCCCGTACACCCCCCCTCACGCCAATCAACCCCAAAATGCTGTGTGTCGATATCGCATGTCTGCATGGTCATGGTGAACCTAAATAATAAATTCTCGATTCTCTATCGACCATTTTTGCACACCAAATGTTTAGGTAATATTTAATCAAATATTATAGTAAAAATTCGTCCACAAATGGCTTCAATTTGGGCTTTCATTTTCGTATTTTTCAAATTGTACAAAATAATAGTGCCAAAATGATCCACCAAATGGTTGCAATTGGGCCTTCAATTCACAAAATTTCTCACCTCTCAAGGGGAACAGGGCCGTTCCTAGGGATTTTGCCGCCCTAGGCAAAGCATCTCCCTGCCGCCAAAGCATACCAAAAAGTGTTAAGGGGGTTACCCCCTTGAAAACTCATCAGTTTTGACCTATATGAATACTGTTTCACGGCCGCTTTCCTTCTTTTCTGTATTTTTATCCCACTTTTTGTTCTTCTTCGGCACTTAGTATTTTGGAGGGACCGGACACGGTTTCTTCTTTCTTTTTCTCCGCCCCCTTTCTTCTTTCTTTTTCTCCGCCCCGTGTCTTCTTTCCTTTCCTCTGCCTGTTTATTTTCTTTTTCTCAGGTCCCCTTTTCCTTTTCCGCTCTGTTTTCTGTTTCTCTTTTCGCCCCCTTTTTATTTATCCCCCCATTTTGTTTAATCCGCCCTTATTTTTTCCCCTTTTCTTTCTCCATTCCCTTTTTTTCTTATTTCGGCTTTTTTTTTTTGCGCCCCTCTGCGTTTGCCGCCCTATTAAAGCGACCGCCTTACCTGGCCTAATGTTCGGAACGGCCCTGGGGGGAACATTTTGTAACATGGTTGTAACTGTTGACAAAAGAAAATAAATTAGGCCTACAACATATTTTTTTTTAATATAATCTAATCATTTAGAAGTATTATACATCTGTTCGCTCCTAATAGATAGCCTTAAAAATAATCGGAAAAGCAAGAAACATAGGCCTACCTTTATAAAATCAACATCACTTCCGTCACATGAACAGATGATCAGATGAGTGGAAAGTAGCAGAGACTTCGAACAATGATGTGACATGAATGAAGGATTTTCTCAGACAAATAAATCACGTTTGTTTGTCTGGGGTCTGAAACAAGTGCAGAATTGCGTCACACAGTAAAAAGGTGTTATCGCGCTTGATACGCTAGCGTAATTTACCGTCACAAACGAGCGTACATACATCAAGCGCTTGTCCTACGCGAAAGCCTCGGAGCTGGCACGCACGGTTTTTGCATCCAGCTTACGTCATTTCTGAAGATGACTGATATCAGAATGTGTTAATGTTGCTATCTACTGAAGATGACTGATATCAGAATGTGTTAATGTTGCTATCTACTGAAGATGACTGATATCAGAATGTGTTAATGTTGCAAAAAAGTAGTGGCTGCGTAGGTTTGAATAATGATAAGTAAAAGAGTCCAAGAGCAGAAATATTTGGTGTCAAACCACATTTGTATAAATTTATTTGCGTAGCAAAATTAAACACGAATTTTCGGTCATAGACCTTTGTCAAGTGATGACCTTTTGCGTGCCGGAAAACAAAGGAAGAGGAGAGCACAGAAACTCGCGAGGAGTCGCGCGCGGAGTCGTGCGTGAAAACATAGATTGAAAGGCTAAAGATGACTACTAAAGATGACTGATATCAGAATGTGTTAATGTTGCTATCTACTGAAGATGGCTGATATCAGAGTGTGTTAATGTTGCTATCTACTAAAGATGACTGATATCAGAATGTATTAATGGTGCTATCTACTGAAGATGGCTGATATCAGAATGTGTTAATGCTGCCATCTACTGAAGATGGCTGATATCAGAATGTGTTAATAGTGCTATCTACTGAAGATGACTGATATCAGAATGTGTTAATGGTGCTATCTACTGAAGATGACTGATATCAGAATGTGTTAATGGTGCTATCTACTGAAGATAGCTGATATCAGAATATGTTAATGCTGCTATCTACTGAAGATGGCTAATATCAGTATGTGTTAATGGTGCTATCTACTGAAGATGACTGATATCAGAATGTGTTAATGTTAATGCTTCCCGCCAATTGCCGAAATTCAGAATAAGATAATTCCCGCCAATTAACGAGATTCTGCGTGCGACGGCGAATGTCCACGCCTGCAGACGCACGCGCATATAACGCGTCGTTTATCGTCATCTGACAAACAACGGAATCGGTACCAAAAAATACACATGACCGCTAGATCTTGTGAAAAGTCCACTAGATCCTGGTAAAAGTCCGCTGGATCTTGAGTCCACCAGTTCCTGTGCAAGGGCAGCTATATATAGGCCTATTATTTCATAACTATGAGATGATCGTGTGAATAAAACTGATGATGATGGCTTGCCGTGTTGGTCCAGATCCTGGTGAATTTGACGTTCTTCTCATTGGTAGTGATTCTTCTCTGGCCCAAGTTGCAGTTGTTCTCAGTCAAGCTGGATACCGGACTTTAAGGGTTAGTAGACCGCACCGGAATATAGTTTAGGCCTATTCTGTCAGCAGATTAGGCCTTTATATCACCAAATGTTTCAGAAATATTTTGACGTAGGCCTATGACCACAAACGCTTGCAAATATTTTGCACACACATTTGTCAAAACTTTGGCGCAAACAGTTTTAAATATGCATAAATGATTAAAAAACTAGGCCTACATATAATACATGATATAGCCACATTCGCCAAACGTTTGACAAATATTTAGCGTTCACGATTGTCTGCCAAATATTTACGGGCGTTTACGAAAATGTTTGTAACAAACGTTTGGTGAAAACGGCTGTGTACATAATAAGCGCCAATCCGGCTGGGGTGTGTGTGTGGGGGGGGGGGGACATTCGGCCTAAATTGTCAAAAAGTGGCTGAAAAAAACCAAAAAATTGTCATTTTGCCGAAAGGTGTGTGTGTGGGGGGGGGACACGTCCCCCTGTCCCCGGGATTTACGCCCACGGCTAACTGTGAATGCCAATTGTTGATACACCAGTTAGGCATATTAGGCCACAATTATTATTAAAATAATAAAGAATCATAATTCGGATAATATATATAGGCCTACTGCTCAATGGAAGGAGAGGAGAGCAGAGATTCGATCAAATAAGTAAAATTGCCAACTATGTACTAAAGTAAAACCAAAACTGAAACGTAGAAACATGCCTATAGTGGATATTTGCAACGCACTGAAGAGTCTATTGTTCTATTGTGTCCGATTTGAGCGCTGACATATTGGAAAATGTTGCCAATCAATATTAATGAAGTCGTGCGATCGACATCTACAACTGTTCAATTGGGCGACTTTATTGTTAGGTGCTTTTATTCATACATTGGGCGTATCGAGCTGTATCGGTTGGTCCACGATTTATTATAGTATTATAGGCCTACAAGTATGATTTGCTTTGCTTTATTGATTGATTCAGAAATAGTATGGCTATATACTTCTCGAGTTATCAGCAAATATATCACATTTGAGGTCCAGGGTAGACTCCTATATACGCGATGCTCATGTAAAATACTATGGTAGGCCTATACATAATAAAACACGATGTGGACCGCGGCTAATGTCCTTAAAAATACTACAGTAGGAGGGATATCATAATTACTTCAAATCCTTATATGTAGACCTATTGGCAAACAATGTAGAACTTGTGTAGATTCTTATATCCGCCACACACAGCGCACACCGTTTGCCTATGCTGCTGAACTGTCCGTAGCGAAATGGTAGAGCAAATCGTGTTCACTGAGTATAATCAAATGAGCGCCCAAACCAATTTGGGCGCTGCAATATTTGTATTGTAGGTGAACCTCTGTTTTGTGAGCATGCGACAACTCACGCACACCCTTGGGATGGACTAGTACAAAAGGTACCTCTCGTTCGTATAGGCGCTTTTACGTGACTTTCGTTTCATCACTTATTGACAGTAGCCTGCCTATTATAGCGTTAATACGCTGGTCAGGTTAGTTACCGATTTAATGGCGGAAGCCCTTTGTCATGTTTGTCTCGAACAAAAGGTACATCTCGATGACTCGGGAACTCTAATTGGCACAAAGGAACAATAAGCGTTACATAATCTATTTCCTCTCCTTCCTATATAAACTCCTTGGATATTTGTTACGATACACTGCTTCGGAGTAGCTAGATGTGGGTAATCCGGAGTAGCTCCAGGGAGAAATTGGATGTGTAGTCTCAGAACAATATATCCGGCAATAGGCTACTGTGATTTTATGTTCTTGCGCATGTTGGGTTTATCTTTTAACCTTTTTATATATATCCGATATCCGTTCCTTCTTTCCTGCTACAGATTCCTACCGTGGAATTGCTCTACACAATCTCAGACCATTATGTGTATCAAGCCATTTTCATTTTATGTGACATCTTGGAACTATATAGATCTACTGGCTTACGATTTTCACTTATTCAACGGTTGAGGTAGGCCTATTTGAAGATTTGCCGTCGTTCATTTTCCCCATTTATCATGTTTATAAATATCCCCTTTCTTTTTCCATCAATGGGGGTAAATTATTAAGTTATTGTAAATTAAGTTGTATATTACACTCTTAGAAAAAAGTGCAACTTAGAACCTTTAAAAAATCATTTTCTTGGATAAAGAACCATTTTTTCTGTTCTACATAGAACCTTTTGAGGGTTCTTTCTTAAAAGTTCCTTAGGTTCTGCAAGCTTAAGGTTCTACAAAGAACCTTATTCTTGGCTACAGACCTACAAAGAACCCCATTGAAAGCTAATTACTGAGTCCGATGTCAAAAAATTGTAAATATATGTTTCGCAATAAGCCTAGACCTATCCAGTGGGCACACCTGACGTTGAATCAACGTTGAAATCAGGTTGAAACTTCGACGTTGTATCAACGTTGATACAACGTTGATACAACGTCAAAATCCTAACCTGATGCCCATTGGGATACCTTCTAGTTAATCCAATGAGTTTATCTGGTAAGAGATATTGTGCAGTAATTTTGCGTCTGGTTATGATTTTTCCCTAGATTTGGACCTAACGTCAACACACCTATTCTCTGTTTCATGAAGGATGGGGTTAAAGGTACGTGTCCTCTCACCCGCACGGCGAATTGAAAAGGAGTGAGAGAGATTGAGGGAAAGAGAGAAGGGAGGTGGTAGGGGAAAGAGTGGGGGAGATAGAGAGGGGGGAGATAGAGAGGGATAGCATAGACAAAGAGACAATGGAAGAGAGAGGGAGATCCAGTCGGATTTTGCTGATGGTCACATTGAACAATGCTGTCTTAGGAAACTTCAGGTAGACTTTCCTGCCTCAGGATGTCCTCACAAAATAAACAATTGATATCCATATTACCACAATTATCACACACAGACACACCCCAACACTTCACACCCCACACAGTGTCATCGCCTCGATATCTTCATGGCAGAAATCGCCATGGTAGGTTGAATCCACCGCCACGCATGGGCCATCTGACTAAGGCTACTGACAATTGCCCGGTGACTGACCTCGCTGTGTGTGAGTCGAGCATGGTACGCCATAGGTCATATATGTGACGTGTCATGTCAAAAGGAGACACTTTTGGGCAGGATCATAAATGGAGAAATAGCCAAAAATCTGCCCGGGGTGATTTTTTCACAATTTGGGTTTGTTGCAAATTTGTGATGTTAGTAATATTAGAAATATAGTCTGATAGTTTCAGACCAGAATATGACTGGCATCTTGTATTTTTGAGACATTTTTCAAGGTAATTCCTACTCTCAACATTGTCAAAAATATTTTTTAAAGGCCGATATCTCAATTTCCAATTTTATAATACCATAACTTACGAACTCAATATCTTCGCTTAGGGATGTCCGATTTCAATGGAGAAAACGGCGTTGTGGAGCAAAATATCTCTGTATATTTAAGATATGTAAAAACTCAAAATTGATAACCTGCCCAAAAGTGTCTCCTTTTGACATGACACGTCACATATGCTTTTAGACTACCCACGATTGGCCTATACATTGCGCTATATAATTCGGCACATTATAAAATCAGAATTATTGTCAGTTTTTGAGTTCAAGACGCAAGCTTCTTTCTCAAGACGCAAGCTAACGACTATCATATCTGTTCAACACATATATTCAAGTGCAAGGAGCCACATCTGGTTTCTTTAGACGAAATCATTTACGGGAGATATTCATCATTTTCTATCCCGGTATTCAAAGATTTTCGTCTGAATATCAAAATCGTGCATAGCACATTCACGTGTATTGATCCCGGGTATTGATTCTAGTATTTCTGGTGTAGGCCTATACCAAGTAATTATTAGCCAGGCGATGTCGGTGTGCCCCAAATATACACTCACACACCCTGGGCCCTACACAGATGGGCTACATAAAGGAAATCCCAAGCCATTACAGTCTGCAAAAAAAAAATCGTCTTTTCTGGCTCTGGATGTCCTCGCAAAATAAAACCATTGACGTATGTAAATATACACAAAGACACACGCAGTAATGCAATTCGAATACGTATGGTGTGCACTTATGTCAAACTAAAAAATATCTGTTCAAACGTTGCTATCCGATACCTTAAGAATGTAAGTTTGGAAGGTTTCGTGCATATATGAAACTTATTTGAGCGTTGAGATATACAATTTTGCCTAATAAACAGATGCCGAAATGGATATGCTTGTCACAAACAACGTGGTGAACTGCCTTCTGAATTCGTCGCATATGAATTGGCAAATTTTGAGGCAGTGTGTACAGGCTTGCAAGAATGCCATTCAAAACTATCTGCAATCATCGGTCAGACAACTCGTGGCTGTTAGTCGACAAGATCCGCTGGACTGGGAACGAAAGCTGGACAAACCTGACAAAGGGTGAGTAGGCCTATATAATTAGCGACCGTAGCGGGACACTCGCGCTTCGCGCGGGTCCCCACTAGATGAGTAAATGGGAGCGTTCACTATAAAACAGGAGGAATAACTGAACAGGTAGACCCATTGAAAAGGTAAATTTTATTTATCTTATCCTATCCCTTCTTGTATAATTTGCTTTTTAGCTTTTTTTCTTTCTTTCCAAATTCTTTTATAGGCTTTTTTGTTCCCATTAAAAATATTGCTGCTTAGCTTGTGGTTGTCCGTTTCCATTGTTAAACCCCATGTAAAGCAGTACTGGTCCATTGCTCTTGGCTATACCCTCTTTAAATATGTCTGAAATAAAAATTCAAACAAAATAATTTTATAAATCTACCCTTTCTTACATTTCGCTTGTAGCTTTTTCTTCTTTTTTTTTTTTGCTATACAGTTCCCAGTGGACATTTTACCATCATACCCTGTTAAGAAAAGTTTTGATTTTAGAATTAAGGAAGCAAAAATGCATTTACAATATAAGAACAATACAATAAAAACAATACTGGTATTCTTGATTTAACAAGTTGTTCTCATTGTCGATATCGCCATGGTATAAAGTTCAAAAAGCAGAGTATTACCATAGAGCAATTCCCGGATAGGGCTCAACTCATTAGCATGAGGCGCATTGATATGTAAATAGTTTTCGAGTATTTTGTGCCCAGATGTATTGGGGGCGCGCTATAGACCTTTTTCTGATGACGTCACCTAATCGATATTGGGGTCTGAGATGTAAACAAACAACACGTGCGTTCCCCACGTGTCCACGATGTAAAAACACCAAATACTGCGTATTTTCTCCTCTGTTTTATCATATTTCACGTTAGCTTCCATAAAATAATTGTTTTAACTGGAACTGTATACTAGTTACTTTTGTTCCAGTTTGTTTTGATGCCATAAAATACAAAAGATACGGTAAAACCGCGATGCTATTTAAAATTCAATCTTTGTTTTGTTTCACAATTTTGTTTACTTTTTACACCGTGAAGAACTAAACGCGTACTGCGAGCTGGCAATTCCGCGCAGGACGCCTAGAGTGGCGCAAAGTTGATCGCGCGCGCCGGCGCGGCATTTGCGTTTGGGTGCTGATGACTCGAATGCTGGACCCCAATATCGATTGATTGGTGACGTCTGAGAAAAAGGTCTATACTCTCATTGAACAGACAAAGCAGACAAAGTTCGTAAAACTAACGGCGTCAGTATTCGCCAACTTGATCATGGGGTCGAATATGAATTATTCATAATGGTTCATAACGG
Source organism: Amphiura filiformis (assembly GCF_039555335.1). Taxonomy (NCBI): domain Eukaryota; kingdom Metazoa; phylum Echinodermata; class Ophiuroidea; order Amphilepidida; family Amphiuridae; genus Amphiura; species Amphiura filiformis. The sequence continues at coordinate 47,567,642 of NC_092633.1, read as the reverse complement.
ATCGATAACTGGCCTCATTTTCTAGATAGCAAACCAACGGGATTTGTCATTCGTTTGCGTGCTTGATAGAACAACCGTGAATTTAGTGTCATCCCTTGGTATTACAACATGGACATAATTATTCCCATTCTTCAACAGCGTGGATCTAAAACAACCGCCAAAGATGGATTCGCACCCGGACCCAAAGGATCATGAACTAGGCAAAATGGCAAGGAGCTCACGCAACGACGTCAGAACTGGACCGCCTCGGGGGAGATTAAATCGCGGACCTATTCGTATGGATTTAGTAAAATGGAAGCTAGAAGATCTAAGAAGAAGAAGAACGACGAAAGCTTTCAACATTGCTTGGCCTTCTTCATCGAGACGAAGACCAGTGCGAATGCAAGACCACATACAAAATGATGGTAACGATATGCTCTTATAGTGAAATTATACGGGTATAGGTCTAATTCGTTATTATTTTCGCGGAGTGCCGAATCGCGATTCTGATAGGCCTATGTTTCAGGTGATCTTTCATTTCCACCACCCAAAATTAAATTTTGGTTTCTACGTCGTGAGTAAAGATTGGTTATTGATTTTATGTGGTGGAAATAAGGAAAGATCATCTGAAACATCATCAGACTCAATTTGCTCAAATTCGCGATTCGGCACTCTGCGAAAATATTAGTGACTTATTATAAACTGTGATAATGATCAACTTTCTTACACTTCTTCTATAGGCAGCGATAAATGCCCAAGAATGAAACCCTAATCATAGACACATGGACACACACGATCATACTAGTAGGCCTATATAGAAGTTGCAAAATCATTACCACCATGACAATATTATTTCATCCGTTCATAATTGTCTCTTTTGTTTTCAACGCAGATGCTTTTATCATAGATCTTACCAAATGTGACTCTGACGACGAAGATGATACTTCGCCACCAGTAGACCCGCATCCTCTTTCAAGCCACAATCAGCGACCATCAACTCCGTCATCAACCAATGAGCTCAATACCACACAGACCAACACCGTGCCGGCACCACCTTCAGACAACGATATCAGTGTCTGTAATACTCAGGTGCAAATGCCTAAACTGACTCCTGCTCCTAGAGCATACATGAAGATGATGAGATATGACTCTTGTGAGCAAGATCGTATTCTACCACCCAAGTTTTCACCACATTTACAGACAGACATTGACGATGTCGGCATGGAGCCGGCACTCAAAGTAGGTGTTGATGTCGTCATGCAACCGACACTGCAGGCGGATGTCGATGCCAACATGCAACCGCCGACACTGCAGGCAGAACTTGGCATGAAACCGACACTGCAGGCGGACGTCGATGCCAATATGCAACCGACACTGCAGGCGGACGTCGATGCCAACATGCAACCGACACTGCAGGCGGACGTCGATGCCAACATGCAACCGACACTGCAGGCGGACGTCGATGCCAACATGCAACCGCCGACACTGCAGGCAGAAGTTGGCATGCAACCGACCGTGCAGCCAGACGTTGATGTCGGCACACAACCGACACTGCAGACAGGCCTTAATGTCATCCCGCAAGCGATACGACAGGCAGACGTTGATATCAACATGCAACCGGCACTGCAGGCAGGCGTCGACATGCAACCGACACTGCAGGCAGGCGTCGACATGCAACCGACACTGCAGGTAGGCGTTGATGTCAGCAAGCAGCCGACACTACAGACAGGCGTTCAACTGCAGGCATTCGTTGATAGTGTCAGCATGCAATCGACACTGCAGGCAGGCGTTGGTGAACCGACACTGAAGGCAGACGTTGATGTCGGCACGCAACCGACACTGCAGACGGGCCTTGATGTCGGCATGCAACCGACACTGATGACGAAGATCAAGTCAAACACGAGTTCGTCCATTAGTTCCTCAGTTCCAAGTGTGAAGGATCACGACGACGATGACGTTGGCGTTAAAATGATCTCTTGGTAATAATTTAGTCAAACTATATTTCCTTATCCAAAGCAATGTAGTATTTCTTTCCCTTTTCCATATTCTTGTAGGCAAAATATTATGTACGATTTCCGTAAAAATTAATTGTGTTATTCTTTTAATAAGTTATTAGCAGTATTAACGGTCAGGTAGAGTTTTGTCCATTTTAAATCAAAATAATGAGTTTATGAAGAAACCTGCCCCACTGGATATCTTGGCCCGTTTGATGTGGAGCTTTACATTGGGGGGGGGGGATTGTTATTTTGTCGTAAAAAAAATCCAACAAATTTGGCTTAGGGCCTATTCCATTTCGGTGTAAGTTGGGACTAAATTTGTGTATGCCAAAGAATCAATTTATTTATACATATAGGAGACGTCCTATAAATTGCTCCTTTCTTGACGCACAGGGGTTAGCCATACAGGGTGTCCCAAAATGATTTATACCGTGTAATGCCCTTCATGCCTAAGAAATACAACTTTCCCGGTATAAATCATTTTGGGACACCCCGTATGTAGGTACAGGATCTCTCAAAATGAAATTGGTTATTTTTTTTTCAAATCTGATAATTTGGGCATAGGCCTATTTGTAATGTTTAAATACACATGTCCCAACTCATAAAGTTAAGGCAAGAATGTGTTTAGAAAAGTGTCTTTTATGCTAAAACACTGTTTTGTGATGTGTATAAAGGTTTTCACCTGCATGCCATGATCTGGATAATAACGTTTTGTTTCACCAATGATTCTATTTAAAATATAGCAGTGGCTCCAAAACAGCGCAGTTGCAGCAGTGCTATGTGCCACTGAAAAACATGCGACTAAACATCGAGGATGTTCTTCATATTTTAGGTTAAAAGGTAATAAATACGTTATTTTGTTTTGCTTTGCGGTCTGGCCATTATTTTCAACATGAGTCTCGAATTTAAAAACAACAACTAAGAGCCATGTCAAGAACCACTGAGCCAATACTAGGCTTGTTTGTACTCATTTTAATGCATTTTTAATGCCGATTCCAAGTATAGTCACGACAATGTACAATATTCTGAAATTTTTGGATTTGGATTTTTTGCAGTTGACTATTAAAAGAAAGGCCTATAGGTCTACTTATTTTTTCCTGTTTTGCCTAACAAAACGTACCCCAATTCGAAACATTTCAGTACTAACTGACAATAAAAGTGAAATTTCAATAATTTTGCATGATGATGATGATGATGATGATGACGATGACGATGACGATGACGATGATGACGACGATGATGACGATGATGATGATGATGATGATGATGGTGATGATGGTGATGATGACGATGACGATGACGATGACGATGACGATGATGATGATGATGATGATGATGATGATGATGAGGAGGAGGAGGAGGAGGAGGAGGAGGAGGAGGAGGAGGAGGATGCATCGATGAGGATGAGGAAAAGAGGAGGATAATAATTATATTATAGCGGTGATGACTATCGGCGCGCGATGATAATAGTGATGATAATGTAGTGATCATTATGGTGATGATGATGACTGCATGGTGAGGATGATGACGGATGAGGATGATGATGATGGTAGAGGTGGTAGTGGTGTCCGTTGTGGTGATGATGGTGACTGGTGATAATGATTATAATGATGATGGTAGTGGCTGGGTGGTGGTGGCGGTAGTGGTGGTGAGGAGAAGATGATGACTGGTGAGGAGGATGATGGTAGTGGTGTTGGTGGTGTCCGTGGTGGTGGTGATGATGGTGATGATGATGACTGGTGATGATGATGGTTGTGGTGTTGGTTGTGAGGTTGGATGATGATGATGTTGTTGATGATGATGAATGATGATGATATTGATGATGGTGAATTTGATTTGATGATGATGATGATGGTGGTGGTGGTGGTGGTGGTGGTGGTGGTGAGAAGGTATTGGTGAGGACGATGTTAACAATTGAAGACCTGAGCGCAAGAAGACCGTAAGTCCACTTGGCCCCTCAACATGTATACACTAAAGTTACGTATAGTTTCTTAGTGTTTTATAATGTTTAATACATGTTCCAGGGTGAAAACATCATGAAAGGTTGTGAAAGATTTATTTTGGCCCCTGAACATGTATAAAACATTACCAAACTATACGAAACTATTCGCAACTTTAGTGTATACATGTTGAGGGGCCAAGTGGACTTACGGTCTTCTTGCGCTCAGGTCTTCAGTACTAATCTGTATTTTTCTTTTTTTCAGCTACCTGTTACATTGACAATGGCGTAGCGTGTCGAGTAGATGGGGAGCGGGAACCGTGACTGATTGACGGGGCATCGGTGTTTTGTTTGTTTGTTTGTTTTTTTACGTGCAAAGAGATGAGACCCATTGAAATATTAATTGATTAAATATTATACAAATATTTACTGCTCATGAGGGATCTGGTGGAATCTATTGTCCCCGAGGTGAACTGGAGACCGTGAGCCTACTATTTTCCCGAGACCGCCAGGTCGAGGGAAAATAAACTCCTCAACAAAAGTTTGGAAAGTTTTTTCAAGCATCTGTATCTCCAATTATTTGTGACATATTCATATCGTGTTGCATATCACTGGATAGCTACAATACTCCCCTTTACTTTGACACCCCATTTGAAACAACAACATTTTTCACGGCTGAGTACACGCCTTGTGAATGTAGTGGGGTCTCAAACAGAATTTGCCAAATTGACCATTATTCTGTGCTCAAACAAAGCTAGCCACTAACCTCAATAGCGGGTGGAAAAACCACAGGCAGCCAGTCAGCCACAATAGTCAGGCACCTTCTCCTCATGCTGCTCACCGACCTGGTTACACGGATGGAATTCCATTCTTCAACAAGGATTCGTCGCAGGTCATTAAATGTGGTTGCATATGGGCTTCTCTGGCACGCACATCACGATCAAGCTGGTCCCACAAGTGTTCAACCGGGTTGAGGTCTGGCCCCCGGGTCTGGCCTGATGGCAGGCCATTTTGACTCAACTTCCATATTCTGTAGGTAGTCGTTGACTACCGTGGCTATGTGGGGCGAGCGGTGTCATCTTGGAGGATTGAATTAGTTCCCAGATTGTGAAGTTATGGGATTGCAGCTTGCTGCACAGAATAATGGACAATTTGGCAAATTCCTTTTGAGACCCCACTACATTCACAAGGCGTGTACTCAGCCGTGAAAAATGTTATTGTTTCAAATGGGGTGTCATTGTAAAGGGGGGTATTGTAGCTATCTAGTGATATGCAACACGATATGAATATGTCACAAATAATTTGAGATACAGATGCTTGAAAAAACTTTCCAAACTTTTGTTGAGGAGTTTAGTAGGCTCACGGTCTCCAGTTCACCGAGGGGACCAATAGATTCCACCAGATCCCGAATTTAGAGCAGTAAATATTTGTTTTATATCCTTCATTAATATATTCTTTGTTTATTAATTGGTTGAAATATTAGAAACGCAAGGCCTTTATCATAGTCATAGGCCTCGGTATAAATCTAGGCTAGGCCTAGTCAAGGCTAGACTGGCCTCGCTTTATTTGATTGAATGCACGTACGTAGGCCTACATGCACAAAACACGCACACAGCTGAGTGGCTAAAGCTTACCATGAAAATGTTGTAACCTCTACAATACCACCGTGAAACGAGTAACCATGTTCTCTGTCAGTATTTTGTCGTCAATATTAAGATAGTAAGCCTGATGTAACTCAGATTATGGCATGAAACCGCCGTATTTTAGCTGCACTTCTGTGCTGCTTGTGTGCTTCGTAAGACATGATGACTTGCATGACATGCGACACATTAATACCCAAGAACCGGCTGAGATATCCCGCGCATGTGGCGAGTTGCACGGACCACTAGGAACTGCGACGCGGGTATGAGGTCATACGCGCTCAGAGGTAAATAGTAAAACTATTTCCCGGGGAAATAGTACTTTGAATAGTACCTCGTTCCCTCATCAATCTGCTTTCTGACTGCTTTGCAGAATAGCAAAACTATTTTTGGTCACATGATACACGTTTAACCAATTAACGAACGAGAAAATCATACTCGTCTCGAAAGACACTGCAATGTCATTCGGATTTGCTGGACATAACTAAGACCCTACTTTTTAAGCAATTGTGGGTCGTTATGGATAATTTCAGGGGGTCTATGCTGAAGTCAGGACTCAGGCCAGTACGCAGGGGGGGGGGTGCAAAAGTATACAAAAAGTCCCAAAATATGACAAAATAAATTTGGGGTTTTGGCCAAAAAAAGTCCAAATTTTTGAGGAAAAGTCCACTTTTTACAAAATCGCCCCCCCCCCTTGGAAAAAAAGGTCCACTTTTTCAAAATCAGCACCCCCCAAAAAGTCCTGCGTACGGGCCTGACTTAAGGTAGGCCTATACCCCTTAGCCAATATTCTCCTGGGGTAGGGGTGATCTCTGAACCACTTTGTGAGGTATTATTTCAAAACTTGTGGAAATAGTTGTAGTGAAATTGTGTTAGTGGGGAAATGCCTTTTGTTTCATCATTCGGTTATTGTAACCCCTGGGTATGGGGTCTGTAGATATCGAGGTTTTTTTTGTGTGTGTAGGGCCTATGTTTTCTTCATAGAACTAAGGCCAATTACAACAAGGCTCCTGTCCTTTATTTTTGTAACGTCACTTAAGGGATCTGGAGTGAGCGTTTTGACCGTTTCGACAGTATTTTTGTGGGACTTGAGAGCACATCAGACATATCGAATTGCATTCTGAATACGAAGAATGTCTTTCTGATATCAAATAATTTTCATTTTTGAAATTCACGATATAATACAAATTTTATGACAAATTATTAAAATTTGATATTTTGCACATTTTTGATATATAACAGTCCTTGAAGTAAATTTTATAAATCTAATGAATAATGATATATTTTTAAAGTGTATGTAGCTGGGAGGAAAAGCCGACGATCAATTGAAAATGTTGACCTTTCTTATTAAATATATGGATTTTTTCCCCCAAAAGACCTTTTTTTTGTGTTTTTGGGAAAAAATCCATATCTTCAATATGAAAGGTCAAAATTTTCAATTGATCGCCGGCTTTTTATCCCACCTACATACACTTTAAGTATAAATCATCAGATTTATAAAGTTTACTTCGAGTACTGTTAAATATCAAAAATATCAATGTTTGATCATTTGCCATAAAATGTGTATTACATTGCGAATTTCAAAAAATCAAAATTATTTGATATCAGAAGGACATTCTTCATATTCAGAATGCAATTCGATATGTCTGATGTGCTCTAATGTCTCACAATAAATACTGTCCAAACGTTCATTAAAAAATAAATTGAAAATACCTCGTCTCCGTGTTTAATTTGTATAGTCTATTATTAATCACTTGTTTTGGTTTTATATAGCTCCCATTGTTTGCCCTTTTTTTTAAAGGATTTTTTTTTTCTTTTTTTTTCCCTTTCTTATCCCTCTTTTCCGTGTTTTTTTTTTTTTTTTTGGGGGGGTTCATTTTTCTATTTGACTTTAATATATCATAAGAGCCAGAAAGAATTACATCTTTTGTGGTTAGCATGCATGACCCTAAGGGAGTGTTCAGAAATACTTTGGTGGGGGGGCTGGTAAAAGGGAGGGGGCCAAAAAGTTTTGGACCTTAAAAGAGGGGGGGACCAAAAAGTTTTAGGTGTTAGGAAACGGGGCCAAAAAAGTTGTCCTCTTCAAAACCCAAAAATTTTCGCGCGCTTCGCGCCCATTGAGACCCTAGGGCCTATATCACTTTTAACATGGGCAAGTTTTGGTTTTTAGTGCTTTTGTTTGAAAAAATGATGGCACTTAGTGTAGGCCTACACATATCTATTAATTAATATAACTTTAAAGATGATCAGCAACACGCAACATCTGGGTTAGTCTACTACTGGCACTTTTTATCATAGAATTTTATATCTCTTCCAAGTAGGCATCAAATGTGATTATGTACCAATCTGATCAAAATACAACTAAATCAAGAAAATAATTATTGCAAATAAATAAAATGCACATTTCAGTTTACTATTTCTCATTGCAAAATTATTTTGTACACATAGGCCCATGGGTAGATTTACCATAAGGCAGAACTGATATCTGTGTACATTTGCGTGACCAAATTAATCTCATATTTGACAATTTTAGCTTTTTGCATAAATTAGTTCCAATTTTAACAATATTTGACCATTCAAGCTTCAATATGGCCAAATTTTTTACGCGGTTCGCGAGCATTTGTCATATCATAATAGCCACGTATCCAAATTATGCTGATGTGCCTATGAACCTCCAAATAAATCCTCTATTTCATTTATCCCTGTAAAATCAGATAAACACCCTGATTTGGGACAAATCTAAATTAAGTATAAAATGAAAATTTCCTTGTGCTTGTATTTCATGCGCAATTGTCCAACCGGGAATGTTTCAAACATTTGCCTCCCTCAATGACGTGTGACCCAGATACCACACCACTAGAAACAACACTATTAAGTATGTCTGTTATACGATAATGGGGGGGGGGGGGCAAAAAAGTTTTGTCTGTCAAAAGAGGTGGGTCTAAAAAGTTTAGCGGTCCATCGAGGGGGGGGTCAAAAAAGTTTTCGAGCGCAAAATTTGAGGAAGACCAGCCCCCCTACCAAAGTATTAATGAACACTCCCTAAGTCGGATTTCCTTTCATTTTATTTTGTATCATTATTATTTGTTCTTGTGCAAAGATTGGTGAATAAATATGTTTAAATGCAAGCTTGAACCATATTTTGATATTTTGTACTTTGTTCTCAAAAATGACTTTGGCAATTTAGTCAGCAGGCTGACGACATGACATACCAACCCGCATACCAGTTGCCGGAACCATTATCTCGTCATTTGGACGGCACTAGTAAAGCTCCGTAACTGAAAGAGAGAGTAAACTTAGACTGCATTGCATTCCTTTTAAACAATTCATACCATTCCATGCATAAAACACAACACATCCACATCCCCAGTGACTGCCCTGCCCAGAGATGGATAGATACTTAGATAGCTGTTGGATCAGAACAGGATTGGTGAATTATCCATGGTGGGATTTAGAGGGATGATAAATTTAAATGGTCTACTACAGTAGACTAGAGTAAACTATGAGTGACCTTGCTTGAATTGAATGTAAACAAACTCGGGTTGACGCAACCTTTTGTCAGTGTCACGGTGCGCGGTGTCACATGCAGCCGAGAGAGAGTAATTGCAGTGAGCTGGTGTCACCCGACAGTTACTGGACTGGTATGGTGTCACCAGTCTGTAGCACAACGGCACGCCGTTGATCAACTGAGGGCAATATTTCTAGCAACGCCGGACCGTTGCAGTCAACAGATGGCATCATTTCTAGCAACGACAGACCGTTGCTAGCTTTTCAAGTATAGAGGGCTTATTTTTGTCAACGCTCGTCCGTTGCCCACTGACAACGTTTGCCCGTTGCCCGCTGAAAACGACTGCCTGTGCTGTGTGCACAGCGAGTCGCTATTGCGTGGTCGAGACAACAAAAATGGAGCGTAAATTTTCCATCTCAAATATAAAAAAATAATTTGTTTTGATGCGAAATATTACTTATATATACTTCAAATAAATGATTGATTGTAAATTTATGGCCTAACACATATTTTGGAAGATCGAACTAATCTCGAAAAAAAAAACTTAAAATGATTCGCCGCAAATGTCAAGAAATTTCGTTATTTTCCACATAATATTGGTCGTGGTCCAGAAAAAACACAATATTTTCAGAAGTTTGATATGTTTTCTACTTCAAACAAATATTCAATTTGCAAGAAATATTTCCGGCCGGATAATAACAAGTAAAACATCTCAACTGTCAAAGTAAAAATATGCGTCCATGTCTCGGGCCCACGTTTGAGAATACATGAGGAAACATGTTTATCAGGTCATCAGAGGTCAACTTTTGCCAATATGCCAATACGTCATGTCAATAACCGATTGCGATTGGTCTGTTGATGTACCTAGCTCATGAATATTCACAATTACGTCAGGGTAAATAAACAACGAAGTAAAAAGTAAACAACTTATTTCCCTACATACGAATTCTGAGCGAAATAAAAATTAACGTAGCCTACTGGTATGAATGGATTTTGCAATGGATTGGGAACTTTCTGGGCCGTAAAGCTAGCAGTTTATGGTGCACGGCTACTTGCTAGCGTGGCCGACTGGCTCAATAAGATCAATTTAAGCTTTGAATGCGCGCATCATTGTGACATTGGTTCCAGAACACGATCATGTCAGAAATTAATATTTTGTTCTGGGTCTGATTATTCGGACTAGGTTGCCAGCTGTACTATCGAACTGCCGACCAAACAATCACAATATTTGCTAAAAGACATCCGAAATAATCATTTATTTCCTCAATCTATCTTCAGAATTCCCAACATTACTTTCGTCAATATTATTAATGGCTCATGCTTTATGGAAGTAATTATTTGAACTAAACTGTAGCCCCTAGTTTAAATCATAATTGCACAGAAACAAATAAAAAGATAGATGTCCTGTATTCAGATTGAGTACTACTTTTGCAGGGGCATGCCTTTGGACTGACACGTCGCTGGTTCGACATATGATGCTAGTCCAACTCGTCAGTATTCCGAACATGAAATAAACATCTTTGGTCCGACACGTCCTAGTCCGAATATGTAATGCAGTGAACTTCATTGTTTGGATACCTTCAACATATGTAGTAGTAGGCCTACATAATGAAAAACTCTGCCCTAGTCCGAATATAATGAAAAACTTGTCACTGGTCGTAATATGAAAAACACTTCACTAGTCCGAAACGTTGACATAGTCCGAATATGAATCTATTTGGAGTTGGACTACCGCCATTTTTCAGATTGGGACTAGCTAAGTGCTTTCGAGTTTCGGACTAGAGAACTGTTAATGCATTTGACGGTTTCGCACATTTGGACTTGCGAAGTGATGATCAGATTTTATTTTTGGACTAGCGATGTGTAAGACTTGTTTCCATGTTTTCGAAGGCGAAGTGTTGGTCAATTTCACAGTTTTCCATTGTCGGACTAGCTCACCGAATTCCGTTTTCGAACCTTTCATGTATTGGGAATTTTACCGTTCCGACAAACGCCTGGATTATGGACCCCAATAATTCCATTTTTGGCTGATTCCAAATCAAATTAATGTATGAATGATGCAACTACTTTGGTATTTATCATGACACAGTCATACCATTTCTTGGAAGTTGTTCAGTAGACAGTAGACAGACATATTAAAGCATGTCGGTAACTGTACAATGCAAGAATTGCTTGTGTCGATGGATAACATAGAGTTTGTCACTTCTTGAAATAAAAATGAAGTACCGGTAATATTAGTTATCAAAGGAGGACGCAGCGGGTAATCGAACCTGTGACGTCGGTATCACAAGTGCCGATCGATTCATAACCAAGACCATGGAAGCCGCATTGAAGTAGAGTTACGGAATTAAGCGTGATATTATCGTTATCCTTAAATTCTCAACTTGGTCTGGCCTCATAAAACTCATAGCCGTAAAGGCTACGGAAACATTTTTCGTTTAGAAATCATCTTTTATTAAAAAACAAGCACATCACAATAAATTTTTTGTTGTTGCAAAAACAGTTCTGAAAGTATTATTTCTTTTATGTTCTAGCAATACATTAGAAGAATCAAATACTATTTTGCTGAGACAATTTATACAGTACTTTCTTGAAACCTCGGGCTTGAAACCATTTACAAAAACTACAATGCATGCACTGGCAGATCCAGGAATTCAAGAAAAAAATGCCAATTTATCAGAAGATTACTGGGCTGAGAGCTTGGATAAAATAATGCTTTTAAATAGCTGATCCGGGATCCACCACTACAATGGTAACAATTATGACAAAATGTCATTTATAATTGTTCATATCACCATGATCACTGGGACCAATTTATGTAATTTAATAATGGGTGCACCTAGACAAAATTGGACACCAATGTTTTTGCTTGCTCGTGATTCTAAACCACCTTCCTGAACAACAAACATATATCCAAAAAAGTAAAAAAAGAGAAGAGGGGATGCTAATTTGCATAAAACAAAAATGGCCACAAATGCAGGGCTCAAATTTCAAAATTGGGCAAATATGGATAAAAAAACCATCTAATTGTATTCTTCTCATTATTAGGATTCAGAAATCAGAAAAAGTGTGAATCGTAATACATGCAGTTTGATCCATCTCCAATACAGTTCTTGAGTTGTAGGCACATTGGTGAAATGTCAAATTTTGGTCCCCATCATTGTCCAAAATGCTCCTATTGTGATCAGGTGGTCTCAAATTATTCCGCTTGGAAAAATATTTTAATTAAAGAATAGTTTGCCATATATATCTCATTAGGTGTTTTGTTATCGGTAACAGGGCATATAAGTCAAAACCCATTGACCTATTTTGTAATGTTACAAGTTACAGGTATAGGAAGCAAAACACCTGAGATGTGGCAAACTATTTTTTGTTTAAAATGTTCCAAGGGGATAATTTGACACCACTGTGATCAAAATCAAACATTTTTTATATTTTTACCCCTGTGGACAATGGTTGACATTTAAAACTTTATGCCTGTAGTAAACCTTAAAACGTGTACATTGGAGATTATGTTAAACTATATTTTTTCTGAATCCTAATATTAATGAGAGGAATACCAGGTTCTAACCATGCTAACCAGAATCAACTAATTTTGAAATTTGAGCCCTGCATAAGCAGCCATTTTTGTTTTATAAATGCAAATTGGCATTTTCCCCGTATTCCCATTTTTGGATATATTGTCGGGGATGTCTTTTAGAGATCATTACTGTAACAAAATTGATTTCCAATTTTGACTAGCTCCAAACGTAAATTGACTCAAAAAGTGAAGCAGAAGTAAAAAATGCTCAATCATTATGCAAGCAATTGTTTTAAATTTATACAATTTAATAATTACACAAAAAAAAATTGAACAAATTTTAATCTTTACCCAGAGCAGCCAGCGCATATCAATGTAAAAAAACGTGGGAAAAAAATGCATCTGGCGTGATTAGAACCAATGACCTTCGTATTACTAGCATGGCGCTCTAGCCAATTGAGCCAGAGAGGCACACTGGAGAAGGGTGGAAGATTTAAATCTATTACGCGACGAACATCATTCAACCTAATACCTTAGATTTAAATCTTCCGCTCTTCTCCAGTGTGCCTCTGTGGCTCAATTAGCTAGAGCCAAGAGGGTCATGCTAGTAATATGAAGGTCGCCGGTTCGAATCTGGCCAGATGCACTGTTGGTTTGTTTTTTCAATGTTTAGGTGCACTGGCTGCTCTGGGTAATGATTAAAATTTGTTCATCCAAACAACCCAGAGAACTAAGTTAAAAAATACATTATATACAATACATACATTTTAAATATTTGTATAGCGCTGCTACATTTAGAACATATTTAAAATCAGACTTTTCAAGTACAATCTTTTGGTCAAAATTTGATCTTTCTTTTCTTGGCAGTATTTTGATGATTGTTTGCAATAGTATTTTGGAAAATTTTCAAAACATTTTCAGTCAAAATTTTTGTTTTGTTTTTTGCCTTCTCCTCAGAAAGTAATGAAGTAGATTAAGAAAATGCTTTGTGATTTCAAGCTTGGTACCTGGCATTTTAAATCAAGCTACAGTGAAATAATTACAATTCATTGTATTCCTTATCAAATCAAGATCGTGTAAATATGCAAATTTCGTTCCATCACTCTGCAGGCTTCGGTTCAAGGAATGATATCCACAATCCAACCAGAAGATGATGCATCTTTTGTCAAATATGATCGTCCAAGATTTACATTGTACTTCCCTAAAATTACTTTTGCCTACAGTTACCAGTGACAGTCCAATGATCATGATGATAATCCCAATTGCAATTCATAGTTCTTTTGAATAATTTGTAGTTCCTCATTAACCGCTGAAGTTCAGTCTTCATCTCCGCATTTGCCTCTTCATCGTACAGTTTTTGTGTCTTTTAATTTGTCAAATAGCGTCCGAGGTGTACATTGTACTTCCCTATAATTACTTTCGACTACGTTCGCAGTGACAGTCCAATGATCATGATGTTGATCCCAATTGCAATTCAGAGTTCTTTTTAATTTAATTTGTAGTTCCTCATTAACTGCTGAAGTTCAGTCTTCATCTCCGCTGCTTGCCTCTTCATCGTACAGTTTTTTGTGTTTTACGAGTTCTGTGATTAAATCAAATGGAAAATGAAAATAAAAAGATAATTATTTAACAAAGCTTTTTTTTTATTTAGACATGGCTGACATGCTGATCAATTAATCAAAACAATGATTTAAAATTATTGAATTATTGGTCCGAGTATAGTCCCACTCATTTTTTAGGTGGAAATTTTTCACAATTGGGGGTGGGATTATACTGGATTTCAAAAAAAAAAAAAATAAAGGTTTTTTTGGTTTTGGAGTGTCCTTGGAGCTATAGACCTAGATGCTAGGATCATTCATGGTTGACCTAAAAAAATATATAAAATTCAAGATGTTTTGTGTTTGATAATTTGAATTCACGTCATACTCTATTAATGAATCTCAAAATGCATTGAATTTGAATTATCAATTTTCATATTAAAAACACAAAACATCTTGAATTTGTTTTTGTTTTTTAGGTCAACCATGAATGATCCTAGCATTTAGGTCTAGGTCCAGGGCACTCAAAACCAAAAAAAAACTTTAATTTTTTTTTTTTTTTTTTTACAATTTCTGGAATTTTTCGAAAAATGTGGGGGGACTATACTCGGACGAATACGGTACATGCAAGATAGCTCCGCAGTATGACAACCCTTGATCTATTTTGAAATTATAAATGTTACACTATCACTAAGTATCAGACAGTCAAACTTGACATAGCGTCAACTCAAAGTTAAATAACGATACACAAAAATATTTATGGCGAGTGGCGAATGTTTTACGGGCCCGACCGACCCAGATTTTGTGTTTTGGTAGAATTTTTTGTTCATAACAGCTCAGATACTCAGATAGCGACGTTTTACGTATTTTTTGTGGGACATGAGAGCACATCAGACATATTGAATTACATTTTGAAAACGAGAAATGTCCTTCTGATATCAAATATCAATCAATGGAAAATTTTGACATTTTGAAGATATAGATTTTTTTCCCAAAAGATCTTTTCAAAAAAAAAAAAAAAATTATTTGATATCAATATTATCATCAGGAGGACATTCCTCGTTTTAAAAATATGCAATTCGATATGTCTGATGTGCTCTCAAAAAAAATCAGAATATTTTCAAAATATGTTTGCAGAAAAAGCATCAAATTTTGCCAGATTTTTGTGGTGATATTATAAGGTCATTTTAGCCTAAAAAAAAAAAAACCCTGACCAACCTACCCTACTTGAAAAGTCTGCCCCCCAAGCGTAAAACAATGCTTTTATTCGGTCGCTAATCCTATATAAAATATGTTTGATAAATGGAGGATTGAAATTCCAGTAAATTGGTTTAATTTGCCATCAGTGGTTCTTCAAATTCTGTTCCAGATTTCAGAGTACACATTCCTAACTAAAGTTCCCCCCTACGAGACTTGTATCCGTTATCAAAATCATGATGGGTGGGGCAACTATCAGGCCTAAAAAATTATAATATCAAGGAATGCAAGTTCACCACAAAATACCATGGTAAACAATGGTGTAAACAACTGAACTTCCAAACACGGAGTCATGCTTCAGCGAATCTGACTCTAGCTTTGCATGCATGTGAAGCCATCTGTGTCGATGGTGAGCATGAACAAATTCGTGGTTACACTTATCGAGCAAGGTCCGGGGCACAGTGGCGTAGGGGTACAGACCACAACTGGAAGGCCAAAGAGCTCTGACTGGGGGAAATTTGCCCCATTCGTGGCGCTGCTACTGTCTACGTTAGGGACAGGCACATCTGAGTGAGGGCGCTATTTATTTTACTTGATAATAAAGCCCTATGTAAATCTGTGCCATTTTGTGCCACTGAAAACACCATTTTTGGAGAAAATGATGAATAAAACCAAAATGAATCGTTTTCAGATGCTCTAGTTTGCATTGACAACAGATTCAATGCTAGTTTAGGAAGCAGAATGCAACATTGACTTCACTTTTGAATATTTTTTACTGTGAGATATGCCTTGGTGAAAATCACGGTTTTGGTCAAAAAAGGGGTCAAAAAGGGGCATTTTTGGGAAAAAATTCTATTTTGACCCAAAATTCATCTTCTGACAAAAGGGAAACATGGTTTGACAAAACTTTCATCCTTTTCACATAACAATTCCAGTTTACTTATTTGCTGGGAGAAAGCACTTTTTTGTTATCGTTTGGGAAAAATCATTGTTTTTGCCTAAAATGGGCCCAAAATGGCAAAATTTGACCAAAATTAGCACAAAAATCACATTTTTACCACCTTAAAATTGAATTTTTATAAAAATTTCACAGATGTGTTGGAAATGATAACATACATAATATTCAACAAAAATTAGATAAAATTACAATGAAAACAAAAAATTGACAGGGTGGCACAAAATTATCAAGTCCCCTATGCACTCCTATGGTAAGTCTTATCAGAGAAAATGGCCCAATGTTCCGACAGTAATTTCGTCATAACTTCACTTAGCAATACAGTAGAAGATTGGTTTTGGTGTCAAATTGTTTCTGAGAAGTTCTCTCTTCCAATAAACAACAATTCATGTTAATAGAATTAATTTGAAATTTTTATGCCTGTCCCTATCTACGTATACATTTGACATACATTCCCATTTGTATACCCCGGCCCCGGATGTATACATTACACATGCATACCTAAATACCATGCACGTGTACGCGTACTGACCCTGCATGATCACGATGACTATTACTATGTTTAATCAGGCATATTATCATTATGAATTAGTTATAAGAGATCGGTAAGCTTTAATTTGTGTACATGTACATGTACAATGAAAACATAGTGAAAGGTTGTCGAATTCTGCAGTCGTGCAACAATGTTCTAAAAAACGACAAACAGGTCAACATGATCAGATTGTATCAGCAATCTACGTTTATCACAGACCAACGCCGTACCGTTGATTGTCAACGGACAGCCATTGTCATGATCTGAACTCTAATGGTGGACAACGCAATCACGTTGATAATTCTGACAACAACGATACGGCGTTGGCATGGTCAACGTGTACTCGTTGGTGAATGCAAATTTGTTGGAAATAGCCCATTTCCCAGACGATTTACCCCATGAAAGAACGATTTACCCAGCAATATTTTTGCGGATTCATGCACACCGAACATCATTTTAGTAAAAAAATTATTCCAACTCACCAAATTATTCCGGTAAAGCACCGTAATTGGCCCACGAAGTTGCCCGTTTCTGACCAAAAACATGTCAATATCGTCTCCATTTTCATGATTATCTCGACTGTTGCAGGGTCGGAGTTGAAATCGATGACGTCATGTGATCGTTGGGCGGAAAAAGCAATGTTGCCAGCATTAAAATATGCATACAATTCCCGAATAGTGAGCACAAATTAGGAAAAAGAGAGCCCAAATCCGATTTGCAGAATTGGCAACGAGCAGCCGTTGTTGACAACTGCCAGCCGTTGTATTTTACTGTAAACGGCGTGCCGTTGTGCTACAGACTGGTCACCACACTTTTGTACCGTTTAAATTTGCAGCCACTGACCATAGATGAACTCCTGGATGGGGCAGCTTTAATTAGCATGAGGCCACATTGATATGTAAATAGCGTATTGTTATTTAAATTTGCGCCCAGACGTATTGAGGGCGACAGTCAGGTTATCCAGACGGAGAATGGCTGCATATGCCGGGCATGTCAATTTGCTGAGTGAAGGCTGATAATCACCTTTCTGTATAGGTAATAAGCTAGTATATTTCGTGTACCAGTTGGTTATGACCAAAAATTAGTATCATATTAAATATATTAAATGTATAAACTTTGAAATTTACATGAATTTGAAGAGCAGAGCTTCGAAATGTAGCTAAGTCAGGTGATGTGAAATTCTGCTGCGTGACCCCTCTGCGTGGTAGAATTATATTCATAAAACATTGAATTTAACAGATATCATGGGTAGCCAACCACGATTTATCAGCATTTAAAATATATGTTAATTAACAAAGATAAATAATAAAGAGTACAAATGGCAATTAACTAGTAAACAAGCCTGAAATCTTAAAATGTTGCCACGTGATTTCCCGAACACATGATATGTTAACATGTGACCACTATTCAGATTTACCGTAAATATTTGGAGTATGCTTGCACATCATGCACATACACTGTGCATTTCTTTACTTCCGTATAAAATCAATAATTCGTGCTGGGAGCCAAGTAACATTGTCTGCTCAGAGCAGATTGGTATTTTATTTTACTTGAGAGCATAATAGAAATACATAAAGACGAATAAGGCGCCATGATGGAAGGTCAGGTCGGGTATCAAAGGTTATTATAACTTAAATACTACTTGTATTTCTCACCTTGCCTCTGTCACATATTTCCTTCATATTATTGACAGCAAGTCCTAATTTTGACTTTGCTATTGCAAAATGTCATTTCATATCAAATTAGTAGAAAAAAAAAAAAAAACATATAACTGGTGCCTGATGGGAATACCCGTCCGCCATTTCATTAAACTGGATCGTTACAAGCCGACGACGGATGTCGGCTTGTTCTGTCTCTTCTCAATTCTTTCTTCTTTCTTCTTCTTCTTTCTTTCTTCTGGCAACCAATCAACTGCATCTAGCTTCGCAAAGGATTGACAGATTTCAACCAAAGTTGACCCAAATGACCACTGGGCTAGGCCAAACCTTCAATTTGACTTTGACCTCGCTGTGACCTTTGACCTAGCTATAATGGTCAAAAATGTGATTTCACAAAAAATGCTACTCCTTCCACAAATTTCATGCAATGATCATGTGACTCATGCATATGAATCAACATGTGGCAGTGCTTAAAACTTCCTAAAAAGAATTGAGGTCAAAGGTCATTAAGGGGTCATTTCCGGTCTGAAAGCTAAAAATATTCAAAAATCACTGTCTTTACAAAATATATAGCAGAGAGTCGCCATTAGCACACATGCATTGCTACTAGCCAGGGTCTTTAGGATGCCTACAGGTTTGGGGTCAAAGGTCATTAAGGGGTTACTTCCGGTCAAAAACCAAAAATGTTCAAAAAATTTTATCTCAAAATGTAAACAGACCAGAATAATATAACCAACATACATGAATCAGTGTTACCTGATGTATGCATGGTATTTTTATTTTGGGGGTCAAAGGTCATTAAGGGGTCACTTCCTGTTTTTAGCTGAATAACTTTAAGAATTTTTATCTCAAGAACTGAACATGTTAGAATTTTTTAATTAAAATTGGAACAATGCATTTTGTCGGTGTACATAAGTTTTTTTTTTCATTGAGGTCAAAGGTCATTAAAATCAAAAGGTCAATCAAAAATTTAAAAAATCAAAATCCATGTTTAAGTTCCGATTAAGCTGAAATTCACCAGGAATATTTCTTATGACATCCTAAGCACAATGCAAGAGCAGTTGACCCCATCCGTAACCCAGGGGTCAAGTTATAGGGGTCAAATTGCGGCTTGTATTCAGCGTCTGTTGACTCTAGTTTTCGCCTGTTTTGCGCCCAGATGTATTGGGGGCGCGCTATACTCTCATTGAACAGGCAAAGTTCGCAAAACTAACAACGTTGTTATTTGCCAAACTCAATTAACATGATCCAAGGGGTCGAACATGAATTATTCATAACGAGCTATAACGGATCGATAACTGGCCTCACTTTCTAGCTAGTAAACCAGCTGAATTTTTCATAGATTTTGCGTTGCTAATAGAACAACCGTGAATTTAGTGTCACCCCCTTGCACTGACTTCACACAATATTTCAGAGCCCAACAGTGGTAGTAGTGATATTCGCCACCAGGCACCGTATATTATTTAATCACTGTACATGCACGTTCTGCACTGTTTACTACATTTCATCATGGGGCGTGTGAGAAGTTGTATTCTGAGCATCAGCCTGATGCTGTTGATGTACACTCGCTCATCCAGCGCCCAGATAGGGTTAAATTGGAACAGACTGAGAGGCGAATTGGCCGAGGGTGCATTAAATACAACTACAGGTGATATTCAAAACGTACTCACTGACATTCTGAGACAATTTCAAGATTTTGCACCGGACTTGGCCGGGCAGCTGCCAATACCTGGACAAGGGGAAGGCGACGTCAACGCTACCGAAGGAGGAGAGGAACCACCAAAACCTGCACCTCAGTTCCCACCGGGTTTTGAAAATTTGCAATATGTTTCCCCAATATGTTTGAATCACACATTGACATTAATCGGCGATTTCCAAGCACAAAAACAATATGCCAAACAAAGTGAGTACGGTATTAATATTATTTTTACTATCCCTAAAAACTTAAAAAGGCCTACATGTAGGGGGATTGTAGGCCTATAGGCCTATACCGGTAATACTAAAATAATTATCATAGGCCTATGTGTACCTCCTGGTACCTCCTAGTGGTGACTTTTGTTTTTGTGTGTGGCGTTTTCTACATGTAACATGTTTTCTCAGGGTGTAGCGCTCCCACAGATTTCCGAGTCGAGGCACCAGATGCTTCTTCTGCACATTCTGCACCAGATGCTTCTTTACAGTTCTTTGCACCAGATGCTGCTTCACCATTCTCAGCACCAGATGCTTCTTCACCATTCTCAGCACCAGATGCTTCTTCACCATTCTTAGCACCAGATGTTTTTTTACCATGCTCAGCACCAGATGCTTCTCCACAATTCTCTGCAGTCTGCACCCGGTACTTTTTCACATTCTCTGCACCAGATGCATCACCATTTTCTGCACCAGATACCTCTTTACCATACGCTGCACCAGATGCTTCACATTCTCTGCACCAGATATGCTTCACCATTCTCTACATCGGATGCTTCTTCACCATTTTCTGCTCCAGATGCTTCTTCACCATTCTCTGCACCAGATGCTTCTTCATCATTCTCTGCACCAGATGCATCACCATTTTCTGCACCAGATACCTCTTTACCATACGCTGCACCAGATGCTTCACATTCTCTGCACCAGACGCTTCTTCACCATTCTCTGCATCGGATGCTTCTTCACCATTTTCTGCTCCAGATGATTCTTCACCATTCTCTGCACCAGATGCTTCTTCACCATTCTCTGCACCAGATGCTTCTTCACCATTCTCTGCACCAGATGCTTCTTCACCGTTCTCTGCACCAGATGCTTCACCATTCTCTGCTCCAGATGCTTCACCATTCTCTGCAACAGATGCTTCTTCACCATTCTCTGCAACAGATGCTTTTTCACCATTCTCTGCACCAGATGCTTCTTCACCATTCTCTGCACCAGATGCTTCTTCACCATTCTCTGCATCAGATGCTTCTTCACCATTCTCTGCTCCAGATGCTTCACCATTCTCTGCATCAGATGCTTCTTCACCATTCTTTGCACCAGATGCTTCTTCACCATTCTCTGCACCAGATGCTTCTTCACCATTCTCTGCACCAGATGCTTCTTCACCATTCTTTGCACCAGATGCTTCTTCACCTTTCT
The DNA here is from genome assembly GCF_039555335.1 of Amphiura filiformis. Classification (NCBI taxonomy): domain Eukaryota; kingdom Metazoa; phylum Echinodermata; class Ophiuroidea; order Amphilepidida; family Amphiuridae; genus Amphiura; species Amphiura filiformis. The sequence continues at coordinate 47,546,068 of NC_092633.1, read as the reverse complement.
TTGCACGCTTCTTCACCATTCTCTGCACCAGATGCTTCTTCACCATTCTCTGCACCAGATGCTTCTTCACCATTCTCTGCACCAGATGTCTCTTCACTATTCTCTGCACCAGTTGCTTCTTCACCATTCTCTGCACCAGATGCTTCTTTACCATTCTCTGCACCAGTTACTTCTTCACCATTCTCTCTCTGCACCAGATGCTTCTTCACAATTCTCTGCAGTTTGCACCAGGTACCTTTTCACATTATCTGCACCAGATGCATCACCATTCTGCACCAGATACTTCTTTACCATTCTCTGCACCAGATGCTTCTTCACCATTCTCTGCACCAGATGCTTCTTCACCATTCTCTACACCAGATGCTTCTAAACCATTTTCTGCAGCAGATGCTTCTCCATCATTCTTTGCAGCTGATACTTCTTCCCCATCCTCTACACCAGATACTTCACCATTCTCTGTACCATATCCTTATTTACCATATTCTGGTGCAACCAGATTTTTTTCACCATTCTCCGCACCAGATGCTTCTTCATCATTCTCTGCACCAGATGTTTTTTCACCTTTCTCTGCACTAGATGCTTCTCTATCATTCTCTGCACCAGATGTTTTTTCACCATTCTTTGCACCAGATGCTTCTTTACCAATCTTTGCACCTGATGTTTCTTCATCATTCTCTGCACCAGATGTTTTTTCACCATTCTCTGCACCAGGTGCTTCTTCATCATTATCTGCACCAGTTACTTCTTCACCATTCTCTGCACCAGATGCTTCTTCACCATTCTCTGCACCAGATGCTTCTTCACCATTCTCTGCACCAGATGCTTCTTCACCATTCTCGGCATCAGATGTTTCTTCACCATTCTCTGCACCAGATGCTTCTTCACCATTCTCTACACCAGATGCTTCTTCACCATTCTCTGCACCAGATGCTTCTTCACAATTCTCTGCACCAGATAATTCTTTCCATTCTTTACACCAGATAATTCTTCACCATTCTTTGCACCAGATGCTTTTTTACTAATCTTTACACCTGATGTTTCTTCACAATTTTCTGCACCAGATACCTCTTTACCATTCTCTGCACCAGTAACTTCTTCACCATTCTCTGCAGCAGATGCTTCTTCACCATTTTCTGCAGCAGACGCTTCCTCACCATTCTCTGCACCAAGTGCTTCTTCAACATTTTCTGCACCAAATGCTTCACCAGATGCTTCTTCACCATTATCAGCACCAGATGCTTCTTTACCATTCTCTGCACCAGTTGCTTCTAAACCATTTTCTGCACAGGATACTTCTTTACCATTCTCTGCACCAGATGCTTCTTCACCATTCTCTGCACCAGGTGCTTCTTAACCATTCTCTGCACAAGATGCTTCTCCACCATTCTCTGCACCAGATGCTTCTTCACCATTCTCTACACCAGATGCTTCTTCACCATTTTCTGCAGCAGATGCTTCTTCGCCATTCTCTTCTTCACCATTCTCTGCACTAGATGCTTCTTCACTATAATCAGCACCAGATACTTCTTTACCATCCTCTGCATCAGTTGCTTCACCATTCTTTGCACCAGATGCTTCTTCACCATTCTTTGCACCAGATGCTTCTTCAGAATTATCTGCACCAGATGCTTCTTCACAATTTTTTGCATCAGATGCCGCTTCACCATTCTCTGCTCCAGATGTTTTAATTTTTTCACCATCCTTTGCTTCAATCTTCACCATTCTCTGCACCAGATGCTTCTTCATCATTCGCTGCATCAGATGTTTCTTCGCCATTCTCCGCATTGGATGCTTTTTCACAATTCTCTGCACCAGATGCTTCTTCACCATTTTCTGCATCAGATGCATCTTCACCATCTCTGCACCAGATGCTTCTTCATCATTTTCTGCACCAGATGCTTCTTCACCATTTTCTGCACCAGATGCTTCTTCACCATTCTCTGCACCAGATGCTTCTTCACCATTTTCTGCATCAGATGCATCTTCACCATCTCTGCACCAGATGCTTCTTCATCATTTTCTGCACCAGATGCTTCTTCACCATTTTCTGCACCAGATGCTTCTTCACCATTCTCTGCACCAGATGCTTCTTCACCATTTTCTGCATCAGATGCATCTTCACCATCTCTGCACCAGATGCTTCTTCATCATTTTCTGCACCAGATGCTTCTTCACCATTTTCTGCACCAGATGCTTCTTCGCCATTCGCTGCATCAGATGCTTCTTCACCATTCTCTGCACCAGATGCTTCTTCGCCATTCTCTACACCAGATGCATCTTCACCAATCTTTGCACCTGATGTTTCTTCACCATTCTCTGCACCAGATGCTTTTTCACCATTCTCTGCACCAGATGCTTCTTCACCATTCTCCACACCAGATGCTTCTTCATCATTTTCTGCACCTGATGTTTCTTCACCATTCGCTGCACCAGATGCTTCTTCGCCATTTTCTGCACCAGATGCTTCTTCACCATTCTCTGCACCAGATGCTTCTTCGCCATTCTCTGCACCAGATGCTTCTTCACCATTCTCTGCACCAGATGCTTCTTCACCATTCTCTGCGCCAGATGCTTCTTCACCATTCTCTGCACCAGATGCTTCTTCACCATTCTCCACACCAGATGCTTCTTCACCATTCTCTGCACCAGATGCTTCTTCGCCATTCTCTACACCAGATGCATCTTCACCAATCTTTGCACCTGATGTTTCTTCACCATTCTCTGCACCAGATGCTTCTTCACCATTCTCCACACCAGATGCTTCTTCACCATTCTCTGCACCAGATGCTTCTTCGCCATTCTCTACACCAGATGCATCTTCACCAATCTTTGCACCTGATGTTTCTTCACCATTCTCTGCACCAGATGCTTTTTCACCATTCTCTGCACCAGATGCTTCTTCACCATTCTCTGCACCAGATGCTTTTTCACCATTCTCTGCACCAGATGCTTCTTCACCATTCTCTGCACCAGATGCTTCTTCGCCATTCTCTACACCAGATGCATCTTCACCAATCTTTGCACCTGATGTTTCTTCACCATTCTCTGCACCAGATGCTTTTTCACCATTCTCTGCACCAGATGCTTCTTCACCATTTTCTGCGCCAGATGCTTCTTCGCCATTCTCTGCACACAATGCTTAGCACAATTTTCTCTGCACTAAAAAGCTTATTCCCAAAATTTCAGTTGATTCCGATTTTGCATTTGCGAGTTAAATGCGTGTTACAATGTTCCATAAACAATGTGTTTTAATTTTGTTCTGGTGTTCCAGAATGTAATTTGAATTTCACGATATTCTTGCTAAACAAATTAATATGCAAGAAATTTTTTGTTCATAAACATAATGTAGCCAGAGGTTTACATGTACAGTGGTAAAAAAATCTCAACTTTTTTGGAGAAAAGTGGGGGATGATGCTGTGGATCACAAAATGCCCTTTAAAATGAAATTTTCATTTTCTTATAAAAAGATTAAAAAATCGGCAACCCTGATAATGTGGCTCTTAGCCCTATTATAGGACCATTATATAATGGTAATTTTATTCTCCATGATTCTTTGCAGTGGTGTACAGCAGCGGATCTCCTATACCTAATCCTAGTATTGAATTCAGCGGACTCACAGCTGATTATGGTCTCTTTCAACAATGCCGAGATGTGAAAAAAGAACATGAAGGCACACCTTTTGATGCTGAATATTGCATTTTGTCCAATTATGTAAGTATTTTGTAAGTATGTTCTGCATTCTAGCCATATGCTTCAACATGGATCCATAGGTTGCTGGTTCGAACCTAAGGCTCTCATTTTCGGGAAATTCGGCTCCCGGGTACCCGAACTTTTTTTCGAGCGGGTACCCGGGTACCCGAAATTGCAACAACAAAAAAAATTGCAAAAAAAAAATTTTTTTTTTTTTTTTTTTGCATTTTTTTTTCAAAGTTTTTTTCGGTTTTGTAGTGTCTCTGGACCTAGACCTAAATGCTAGGATCATGATTGACCTAAAAAAAAAATAAAAAAATTGAATTTTGCACATTGTTTTGTGTTTTTAATCTGAAAATTGATACATAGTATGTCATATCTATTAATGATATCAAAATGCATTCAAATTCAATGCATTTTGATATCATTAATAGAGTATGACATAAAACTATGTATCAATTTTCAGATTAAAAACACAAAACAATGTGCAAAATTTTTTTTTTTTTTTTTTTTTTTTTTTAATTTCGGTACCGGGCAGGGAATTTCCTGCCGGGTAATAGGATTATCGGGCGGGACTCGAATTCCCGGGACTCGCTCAGAGCCTAAATCGAACCCCCGGTCAATACTTGGTAGAATTTTAAATCTCGAAAAGCTGGCTACGCCACTGATATAATATTCATATGATACATTTGAGATTAAATCCATATTTTTTTTTTTTTTTTTTTAAGGGTCCGGAAGGAGCCCAGTATCATTCTGCGGTGTGTGTACCTGCATCGTGTCCTGATTACGACTTGCGCACTATAGCATACACATGTAAGTAGAACAATGAGGAGGAGGAGAAGGATGGGGATGCCTGACGATGATGATGATGCAATGAATTAAGTTAGGTAATGAGGATGATGTCAGTGTTGATTATAAATGATGATGAAGAAGATGCACTTTAAATAATATGTGATTTGCATAAAGAATAGAGACCTATTTAAATGTTAGTTTTCACTAATCACATTGTCCCCATGAAATTTCGAGCCAAACAAATGAGGTAAAACGAAGACAATTGCTATATATATTTCATTCTTATGTATTATTGAGCGGAGCAACACACAGCTGGGACAAGATGTTCAACAAATAGTGATATGCGCACAATTTTATGTCATTGTTTCAAAGATACATGTACACCAGGGGCGTAGCCAGCTTTCTTTGTCGGGGGGGGGGTCAAAATAAAATTTTCAGGGGCACCGCTGATAAACAATGCAGTTGAATCGGGACGATATGCGCGCGTAGCGCGCAAAAAAAAATTGAATTTGACACTATTTTGGCCCATGATCGGGGTGAAATTTGATAGAAAAGGGGCCCCTTGCCCTTTTTCTTTCCCCTCCAGATTTTTTCTTTCCATTTTTAGGCAGAGGGGCACTTTTTCTTCTTTTTTTTTTTTTTTTTTGTCAGGGGGCAATCTGCCCCCCCCCCCCCCCCCGCTAGCTATGCTACTGATGTACACATGCGCTGACATTTGTGAACTCTGGATACAACCGAAGATATCCGGATTTTGTCACATTAACAATTCACAGATAGGTCTATCTTGTGCTAGCCCCAGATGAGTATATTATAAATCATTTCTTATTTTTTATTTCAGTGAAAGGTGTTCTTGACATTCCAGTTGAGTTTCATTTTACATGTGAAACTCGGCCATCATTTACCGGAGGTGACATTTTTGTCATGTAAGTGAAGTACACTCCACACATGTGACAGACCAGCGGTGGCGGTGCCACGGGGTGTGGGCCCTGTGGGGGCATTGGGGCAAATGCTCCCGTCAGAACTCTTTCCCCCTGTTGCCCCCCAGTAAAAACCCCCACGGTTGTTTGATGTGATCATTTATTAGTTTTTTAAACAGAACATCATGTACAACCCAATTTTTAGACTCAAACAGCTTAAAGCGGTCAATATTAATGTATACAGATGCTTTTGAGACATTTTCAACTTAAATTTCCCTTATTTACAACATTATTTACCTTTACAGCATTTTTTATAGCTTTTTCGGATATAAAATGTATCTATTTATGACAAGATTGGTGGCGCTATTTATATACTGGAAATTACTCTTTCAGGCTTTTAATAATAATAATTCCATTTATTTTTTGTTGATATATGTTTACAAAATTTCTTTGTTGCTTGTTTCGCCTATTCCACCTGTTTAAATAGCAGTATTAATTACCTACCCCTTGCAAATTAAGAAATACTAGGCGGTTACCCGTATTTGGCGGTTCTCGGCTGTCGCGATTACCTGGCTGATGGTGACTGTACTCACCAAGTTTTATGCCCATAGGACAGTTTTTACTAATTTGACCTCAGATGACCCCTTGTGACCTCAAAATGACCTTCCAAAATTTGGCTCTAAATGTTGACTGTACCCACCACGTTTCATGCCCATATGACAGTTTTTAGTAATTTGACCTTGGATGACCCCAAAATAACCTTCCAAAAATTTGACTCTAAAAGTTGACTGTACCCACCAAGTTTCATGCGCATACAACATTTTTTACTAATTTGACCTCAGATGACCCCAAAATGACCTTCCAAAAATTTGACTATAAAAGTTGACTGTACCCACCAAGTTTCATGCCCATACGATAGTTTTTACTAATTTGACCTCAGATGACCCCTGGATGACCTCGGGTGATCTTGGCCCACTAACTGAAAAAAACTTGTCCTGTCTGAGGTCCAGATGCACCCACCCACCAAGTTCGAGGAACGTCATGACCCCTAGTCTCCGAGAAAATAGGCGGAAAAAACAGTTTTTACTAATTTGACCTCAGATGACCCCTGGGTGACCTTGACCCACTAATCAAAACAAACTTGTTCTGTCTTAGGTCAAGATGCATCTACCCACTAAGTTTCATGGCCATATGACAGTTTTTACTAATTTGACCCCTAGATGACCTCTGGTGACCTTGACCCACTAACCAATACAAACTTGTTCTGTCCCGGGTCAAGATGCACCCACCTGTCAAGTTTGAGGAACGTACGACCCCAGTCTCTGAGAAAAACAGTTTTACTAATTTGACCCCTGGATGACCTTGGGTGACCTTGACCCACTAACCAATATAAACTTGTTCTGCCTGTGGTCAAAATACACCCACCCACCAAGTTTGAGGAACGTGCGAACCCCAGTCTCCGAGAAAAGAGGCGGACAGACAGACAGACAAACAAACAGATGGACAGATTCTGGTGAATTATAGTAAGATGATTTTATGATAAATAGCGCCATCTATAGTTTGTATTTTCTTAATAATGAAGCCAATTCTATATACATCAAACAACCGTGTCTCCAAATTAAGAAAATTTCCACTTTTTGTAGTAATTGTGTGCAAAATCTGTTGATTTTGCCTCCCCTGAAATTCACTTCCCCCCCAAAAAAAGTTCCTGGTGCCGCCACTGCAGACCAGAGGAAGACTCAAGTCAAGTGATTCGGACTTGAGTTGCGACTCGCTATTTTTGCAGCTTGTGACTTGGACTTTTGTGCAAAATGACTTGATTCACAGCAGCTGAAGGGAGTATCCCATTATGCTTTGCAGTACCATAATAGAACTGTATGTGCCATAGAAAATGTACACAAAATCCCTCACTTCAACTTTCAATAACTGGCTTAAAGGCTTAATGTACGATTTCCTTCAAATTTTAAATTTGTCATTATATACTCAAAATGCTGAAATAATACTAGTAATAATTATCGGGAATGGTTTCTGTCCATTTTGAGCTGAAATAACGAGGTAAACACTGATTGTTATTTTGGCCGTTTAACACGCATGACATTATGTCGAACTTTGCTCTGTTTACCTACAAAAACAACAAATTTGGCTGATTCCATTTAGGTGCAAGTTGTGACATGTGTAAACAATACAAATATGCCAAAAAATCAGGTTTGAAAAAATTAACCTAATTCATATATATATTATAAGATCTTACATTATGACTTTAAATCAGGGGAGGTGAAGAATTTTGTTTGCAAAAATATGACCCCTAAAGTATTGTGAAACTATCCATAGCTTTCAATATCTAAGCGGCTCTTATTTATATTTTGTATACAGTTGCTATGGAGCATGCAGATATACTGCAATGCTTGCTGGGATACTCCTTTCAGCTGCTGTGGACTTGACTTGTGGCTTGCTACTTGTTACTTCCACAAAATGAGTTGACTTACTTGTGACTTGTATAAATATCATTAATCTCAACCTGGACTTGTTAGCGGGGGGGCACTTGCCTGTCATTTTGGAATAGGGTGTGCAACATGAAGTGCTGAATTTTGGGAACTGAGAACTGATTTTTCCCGCAGAATGAGGGCTTCTCAAATGAAATTTCAACATATTTTTTTTTGATGTAATGGACTAAACTTTGGCAAAACATACATGTAGGTTGTAAAGCTAAGAAAATTCTTAAATTTTCCAAAATTGTGCCTAAAGACCTGCAATTTTGGGAGTCTTTAATACTCAATTGTATCCCTGAACATGATTTGAAAAAAAAATGGCAAAAAACTTTCAAATCAGCCATTTTTTTAGGTAAAAAAATCCCTAAACATGGGTAGGGGTTTCGGAGTTCCAGTGGCTCACCCCTGTCCAAATGTTACTCAAGTACCCCACCCCCCACCCCCAATATAGCCCTCTTTGTAACCAAACAAAATAGTTCTTTCTTAGAGGCTATTGGGTCGAGTTTTCCCATTTTAGTCAAATCATAGTGCGAGTCATCCTATGGGTGGGGGCACCGGGTCTGATGGGGGAGGGCCAAGCCATTTTTCGGCAATTTTCCGTGCCCCTATGATGCTACACCACTAAATCATTCACACTTATATCATTGATAAGTTGCTGCACTTTTATTTCAGATTGTGGTGTGTCATTTTGGGTATATTGATGTTAAGCGGAACTTTATATCATCTCATCAAGATCCATACGGAAGCGAGAAAGAAGTCCAACGCTTATGAAGATGCTCCGGAAGAAGCTTGTGAAGAAGATGGTGACCACGGCGATGATAAAAAAGTTGAGGAACTTGAACCAGAGGATAAGGTAATTTGGTGCAACTTTTGATTGTGGTCACCATCCCGATTCGTAATCCTAACCCCAGGGCTCAAATTTCAGGGAGGCCACCAAGGCCTTTTTCAGTTTTAGCCTTTACTGCCCCAGATCTTTGTTAACTTCAAGGCATTCTTCATCACTTTTTGGTCTTGTTGTCCTTCTTTGTCTTTGCCCAGTGGCTTTGAAAATGGGTGCCCCCAAAAAATTAAAATTCTAGGCCTACCCCTACCCCTTAAAGAACATAACCTCTATTACACATATATGTCGATTTTAATCCTGACCACGAACATAATTCTAATGCAAATCCAACACCCTTAACCCTAATCCTAACCCTACCCCTAAGCCAACCCAATCTGTAATGTAAATCTTCATCTTAACCATCACAACTTTCATATTGTGTATATTGACCCTGATATTATCCTTTTTTGTAATGATATAATATGCATGTATTTATATAGGAAAATCAGCCTGCTGCAGAAGGTACCGGTACAGATGCAGAAAGAGAAGTCATGAACATACAGGAGAGCGGTGATGATCCGAAGAAGGAATCTAAATCAACTGATGGTAAGCTTACTTGATAGAGTATGTTAAATCGGGCTCTCCCCATCAGTCCGAAACATCGACAGTCCGAACCACCGCTAGTCAGAATTTTTAGGGTTAGGCTTAGGTTAAGGGTTAGTGTTAGCGGTAGCGGTAGTTCAGACTGACAGGGTTTTGGACTGTCGGGGTGTACCAGTTATGTCTAACTCCCTCCCAGGTGGTTTGGTAGGTCGGAGGCATGTGGTTGCCAGTCCCCATCCCAATGAAGGAGAGGTACCCAGATTGCAGTATTTTGTATTCTGCAGTAAGGTTAGGTCAATTAATGAAATGGAGACGAGGTGGGCGGCTGTCTCGTTGGTGTGGCAAGGGACAATAAGAGGGCAGTGGCATAAAGTTTGTTCGGTTTATACATGTATAAGGCAGAATTATTCGGCTTTTGTTACTGCACGCATTAATAATCTTCCAGTTGACATTGGGGAACATCAGGGAATATTCTGTTTTTAGCGGAAAACGCACATGTTCCAGAGGCACGGTGTACTGCGTAGAATGCCCAATAAATATTGTGTAATAATAATTATAAATAATAAGGGTTTCAAACATTTTGCCATTTAATTTTAACACTGTTTGGATCAATGCATTATTTTCCTAGGAAAGCTGGGCAGAATGTTGATGTGTTTCTCTGTCATCCACAACTTTGGTAAAATCTTTGATATCAGCAAGCAGAAGGGAACGCTGAGTGCTCTCAATGGTATACGGGTCATAAGTATGTTCTGGATCATACTTGGTCACACATGGCAGTTTCTAGGCACATATAGAGCAGGTAAGGAATCAGCAGTGGCGTTGCTAGGGAGGGGGCATGGGTCAAATCCCCCTGCCAGAACTCTTGCCCCCAAGCCCCCACCCCAAGTAAAACCCCAAATTTCCATTTTTTTCGTCAATTTTGCACCAAATTTGTTGATTTTGCCCCCCTGAAATTCACTTTTCTCATTCCTGGTGCCGTTACTGGGAATCGGTCAGTTACCAATTTATGAAGCAAATCGGACATGCAGTTTTCAAAATATATTCAGTTTATATTTTCTTTGTATGTTTTTGTTTTGATCAATAACCAATCAAATTAATGAGCTAAAATTGACCATAGCCCAAGTCTACCTGGCCTTTAATTTGCATATTTGCATAATTAATTAGCATTTATGCAAATTATCTCTAATTATGCAATTATGCATATTAGAGGGTGGCTAGACAATATAGGTAACACATTAGAAACAAATTCTAAGTGTTTCAAGGCAGAAATATGCAGAATAAAAGTACCCTAAACATTTATGCATGGATTTTTAGGAAAATGTTCGCAAAAATACATATAAATGAGCCTTTTCAGTCACGTTAGCTTAGCATAGATTATTGATAAAAACAATAAGATGCAAAGGAAATATAAATTGATGTAAAGTCTGCACAAAAAGAAACTCAGCTGTTATAAATACGCCTATAGCTTCAGAACTAATAATTGTTTTCACAATATTTTAACATAAAAAGGGGGAGGATTTATTTACGCGCAGTTTGATACCCCATTTGTTCAATTTGGTTCAATATTAAGAACACAGCAGCGTTTTGAAAGAAGAATACCCGAATTTAAAAGTTGCAGCTATTTGTATTGATTTGAAGTCAGCGCGAAGATAATGGCGGGTTTTACGTGCCACATGCTTGTGTAATAACCATTGATGGCTGTAAACTGCAACTTTTAAATTTGGGTATTTTTCTTTAAAAGCTCTGCTGTGTTGTCAGTATTGAACGACATTTGACAAATGGGGTATCAAAATGAGCGTAAATAAATCATCCTTCTTTCTATGTAGAAATATTGTGGAAACGATTATTAGTTCTGAACCTATAGGCGTATTTAAAACAGCTGCGTTACTTTTTGTGCAGACTTTAGTATTTTGAAAACCTATCGTCTGTATTTCCGATTTGCTTCATACAAAAGGCATATTGATCAGTGTACTTTGCCCTACTACATTAATCTATTGAAAACATGCTCGGAGCATTTCCTAATTTCCAGAAACATCCTCATAATATAGAATTTTGGTTAAAATTTGATCTCAAGATTCGAGCCAGGTATACTAACTTAATGAGGGGAACGTGGCCAAGACAAAGATAGATAAAAACTAATGCAGTATTAAAAATCTAAAACTACATGGATAGACAAATTTTAAACTTTCAGGAGTCTATGAGTCTGTTATCAGGGCAAAGGTCAAGAAAATCTCGACCTGATACAGTCACTCACTCGCTGATGAAAGATGGAGTACCATCTGAAAATTCCGAGGTAGGAATTATTTCCTTGTGTTTGGATCAAAAGTTTAAATCAAAATCAACTTCTTTAAGTTTTTTATTTTTCTTGCAAGAAGGCCCTGTCTGCAAAAGCTGCCCTATGGACATTTGATAATTTCTGCATTCTATGTTGTACACACGTGACACCTGGCAGCTATTGATGATGGGCAATTTTGCATTAACTCCTTTAATTTTTCTTATTTTCTTCCTGCAGATAATCCATTGTATATGTATACACAACTCCTACCCAAATTCTGGGCCCAAACTGTACTACATGCTGTGTTTGGAGTGGACACTTTTTTCCTCTTGAGGTAAGGCAGCTCACCACTAAATCCTTCCGCGTTTGGTGTAAACCTTGATAGTCCCGGTAAACATAGGTCGGTAGTGCAAATAAGTGGGTGTCCCTTGGGAGCAAGATGAGTAGCCATGATTGATTATTATAATCAAATTAATAGATATGCAGTTGATCAATGTTCAGAATATCACAAAATGGTGCATGTTGATCTGGTCAAAAAGTTCGGCTCCCGAAGCTAATCCGCGTGCGGATATGGTAAAGAGGCATCCGTGAAAAATAAGGGTGGCGCTGTTCAGGTCTCCATAACTTAAAAGTTAGTCTCAACTTGTTTCAAAAAACCAAATTCAAATTAAATTTTAATCTTTATTTAAGACATTGGTGCTACCAAAATGTGAAAAATGGTTTTACATGGGGTAGAAAAACAGACTTACTTTCATGTATATTTACATTTCAATGGGACTTTATTTAGTGGTGTCCGCCCGTAAGTGAATGACTACAAATGTACTCCTTATTCCAGAAAGATACAGCAGTAAATTTTTTTTGATTTAAAAAATATTATCCTAGTCCTTTTGTTAGTTCTAACTGGCAAGTTATGAAAGACAAATTTAAATATTTGGGAAATTTTGGGAAATAAGGGTCAAAACATGCCTTGGTAGGGTGTTTTTCATATGCTGTGACAAACAAGCCCAAAGACTTGTACTAAGACTAATTTCAAGTTATGCATTCACATTTCATCACCGACCCAAATATCAACCAAAATATAAAAAAAATTAAAATTATGAACTAACTCTTGGAGTTCCTTATACAGTAAGCCAAACAATTAAGGCACCAGTTATGTTCACCTCCTGTATATCCTAAACAAAGACAGATATATGTCATAATTGGAACCAGCAGCCAATAGCTGCATCTTTTAGCTCAATTTAAGACCTCATTCGTTGAAATTGTTCAAGAAATAAAAACGCAGCGATCCCAAAACCCAAGGAAGATACCAATTTAAAAGTTGCAGTTTGCCTGATTAAATGCCCTATTGATTTGTACATTAAGCGTTCGTGAACAAGAAAACTAGCGCTGCGCTTCCATTGATTAGCACGTTAAAACTAGCGTCATGCTTTCACTGATTAGAACACAAAAGTGCAACTTTTAATTTTGTTTCTTCATTAGGTTCTAGACCACCGTTTTTCTTTAATTCTCAACCAAATTCAACAAATGAGGTCTTAAATCAGAGCTAAAGAGTACAGGTATTAGCTGCCTGTTTTAATTTTGACACATTTTTCTGGTTGCGATGGTTATTTGTGGAATGTCTAGGGTGTGCGCTCTTGAAGCAGCAAAGTCCCTGAATTGTTGTTTAATGGTTTATGGAATGATGTGGGGCCATAGTGGTCAGCGACAACCTGTAAAGTGTGCTGAGGCTTGTGGATCAACGTCTAGGCGTTGTGCCTGTGCGTAGCGCACTATAAATCACTGCGCTTTTTTTTCTCTCGTTATTTAGGATATACAGGGGTGAACACAACTTGTACCTTAATTTTTTGGCTTACTGTATATTTTGAAGACAACATCATTGTAATTAGAAATATTTCGGTGAATGTATGATATCAGTTTGATGTCATTCAAGAGTCCTGGTTGGAGCTAAATCATGTGGCATCACACATTCGTACCAAGGTCTAATTTTTTTTTTTAAAGCGCAGTGATTTATAGTGCACTACGCACAGGCACAATGCCTAGATGTTGATCCACAAACCTCAGCTGACCACTACGGCCCCACATTCCATAAACCATTTAATAATAATTCAGGGCCTTTGGTGCTACATGAGCGCACACCCTAGACATTCCACTAATAATCTTCGCAATCAGGATCAGCTCCCCGAGTTTTGTACGGGTTACAACGAGACAATTAGCAGTAGGTTCCTTGTCCAGGAGAATTTCAAGCTAACTCGATTTTTTAATGAGATCATACTAGGCAATGCCAGGGTTCGAACCTGCAACCTCTCGCACCATAGTCGAATGCTTTATCGATTGAGCTAACTTGACTGCTATTTAGAAACAAGTCTTCTCATTTATAATAACATCCAGTGAAAAATGTTCACTCACTATCCTGGATTTGAACCCTGGACCTTTGAATCACTAGACCGATGCTCTACATTGTTCATGTTGTGTCTTTTGCAGTGGTCTTCTTCTGGCATATCTAACACTGAAAGCGTTGAAGAAAGGTGATGGCAAAATAAACTGGGGCCTTTTCATCTTCCACCGGTTTTATCGTATCACTCCTCTGTACATGTTGATATTGGGTGTCTGGTCTACCCTCCCTGCACATTTAGGTAAGTATCACCCCTCTATACATAACCTGCATATAAGGTAGGTATGGAATTAGAGAATAAAATATAGGACAAAAGACAAAATCCTATCTTTTATTCTCATTCTTATTCAGTTTTAATGTAATTTTTACGAGAAAAACTGCCTTTTTTCAGAAAAAAATAAAGTTACTTTTGTGAGGACATCGAACATCCCCGTTGTTTTAAATGAACAAAACCATCACGAACATCTAAGCCGCCCGAATCGCGTTCTTAGTTCTCGCCGTATTACGCGAATGCATTATCGCTACGATCATTGAGGAGCAACAAGCGTGCAGCCGTTGCATGGCGGTGCGCGCACTGACTAATATCACTATCAACTATTGTGAGATATTATACACCAGAAAACCAATCAAATTACGGGAATTCTTTACAAGATGCACCCATTGAATAAGAATGTGAAATATATTGATTAAATTATTGTTGTTGTTTTTTGCTTGCTTAATTGCCTGTTAAAGCAAAAAAAATAGATTTCATGTGTCTCATGAAAAAATTTGTCTCATGTGTTCCTGCATGCATTTGATTTATGCTGCATGTTTGCTCAAGCAAAATTGCAGAAGTTGAATTTTATTTTTTGTTACATTTGAGCAGAATTTTGCCAAAAATTGGCTGTAAAATCAATGTTCGATTTCACTTCCATGTCCAATCTACCCCAGAACGAACCCAACCCAATTCAAAGCAAACCTGATATACCCGACCCACAGGTGATTTTTCTAGACTGGACTGGGAGGGTTTTGAGAGGGTCTGTAGTCTATCAATTGGTATCCAATGATTTTATCAAGAAACGATGTAAACCAAAGTAAATTTCAACTTTCAAGGGAATCACATGAATGCATTATCCAATCACTGTGGCACTGTCCAGGGCCGTAGCAAGGTTGAAAAATGTGGGGCGGCCATCACAAATGTGGGGCGGCCAAATTACAAATAAATGCCCAAATTGAAATAAAGATATATAGAAAAACATAACAAATTTCTAAAAAAGTGGGGCGGCCATGGCATCCCCGGCCGCCCCGCTTGCTACGGCCCTGGCACTGTCTATTGGTTGGAAAATACTGTGCATACATTTTCTGAAATGCTACATTGATTTTTGTCTTGCTTTAAATTATTTCCCCCGACCCGAATGTAAAGTTGCTCCGACCCAACCCGACCCAACCCAACCCAACCCAACCCAACTTTCGTGTTCCCCGGACCGGACCGGAAAATATGTGGAAGATGGATCCCTAACCCGGTTTCAGTCCGGTCCAGGGAATTTCAGGTTTTCGGGGTGCCCCGTAGGGCACTAGTCTCCATTTCTGGAGTGCTTGAGATTAGTATGGCAAGTTGGATATAATAAATAAGCTTTTTTCCTTAAGGGGGTACTACACCCCTGCTCAATTTTGTGCCAATTTTTGCCTTTTTCTCAAAAATTATAGCGCATTGGGGACAAGTAAGATATGTATATTATAGGGCAAGGACTACAACTAATGCACTGGAAATTTTATTTCAGCACATACAGTTCAGTCGTGGAGTTACAGTCAAAAATGAGGGAAAACCAATATTTGATCAATAAATCAAAACTACTTGCTTTGAGTTGCTGAATTTTTAGTACAGTAGTTGTAGTCCTTGCCCCTATAATATACATATCTTACTTGTCACCAATGTGCTATAATTTTTGCGAAAAATACAAAAATATGCACAAAATTGGCCAGGGGTGTAGTACCCCTTAATGTTGTTTTTCTTTGTGATAAATTGATTCAGCGGATGGACCTACCGTCCAGTGGATCTTTCATGGAGCCCGTGACACATGCCGTAGGCTTTGGTGGACCAATTTCCTGTACATTAATAACCTCCACCCATTTCCTGGGGACCTTGGGGGACAGGTAAGATCAAACCATAGACTTTGGATACAGGGATGATGTACTCAATATAATTCATAATAACCTCCACCCATTTCCTGGGGACCTTGGGGACAGGTAAGATAAAACCATAGACTTTGGATACAGGGATGATGTACTCAATATAATTCATAATACGCTCCACCCATTTCCTGGGGACCTTGGGGGACAGGTAAGATAAGACCATAGACTTTGGATACAGGGATGATGTACTCAATATAATTCATAATAACCTCCACCCATTTCCTGGGGACCTTGGGGGACAGGTAAGATTAAACCATAGACTTTGGATACAGGGATGATGTACTCAATATAATTCATAATAACCTCCACCCATTTCCTGGGGACCTTGGGGGACAGGTAAGATTAAACCATAGACTTTGGATACAGGGATGATGTACTCAATATAATTCATAATAACCTCCACCCATTTCCTGGGGACCTTGGGGACAGGTAAGATCAAACCATAGACTTTGGATACAGGGATGATGTACTCAATATAATTCATAATAACCTCCACCCATTTCCTGGGGACCTTGGGGACAGGTAAGATAAAACCATAGACTTTGGATACAGGGATGATGTACTCAATATAATTCATAATAACCTCCACCCATTTCCTGGGGACCTTGGGGGACAGGTAAGATCAAACCATAGAGTTTGGATACAGGGATGATGTACTCAATATAATTCATAATACGCTCCACCCATTTCCTGGGGACCTTGGGGGACAAGTAAGATAAAATCATACACTTTCGATACAGGGATGATGTACTCAATATAATTCATAATAACCTCCACCCATTTCCTGGGGACCTTGGGGGACAGGTAAGATCAAACCATAGACTTTGGATACAGGGATGATGTACTCAATATAATTCATAATAACCTCCACCCATTTCCTGGGGACCTTGGGGGACAGGTAAGATAAAACCATAGACTTTCGATACAGGGATGATGTACTCAATATAATTCATAATAACCTCCACCCATTTCCTGGGGACCTTGAGGGACAGGTAAGATAAAACCATAGACTTTGGATACAGGGATGATGTACTCAATATAATTCATAATAAGCTCCACCCATTTCCTGGGGACCTTGGGGGACAGGTAAGATAAAACCATAGACT
This sequence comes from Amphiura filiformis, assembly GCF_039555335.1. NCBI lineage: Eukaryota > Metazoa > Echinodermata > Ophiuroidea > Amphilepidida > Amphiuridae > Amphiura > Amphiura filiformis. Next base: position 47,528,812 of record NC_092633.1, on the reverse strand, counting down.
TTGGATACAGGGATGATGTACTCAATATAATTCATAATAACCTCCACCCATTTCCTGGGGACCTTGGGGGACAGGTAAGATAAAATCATACACTTTCGATACAGGGATGATGTACTCAATATAATTCATAATAACCTCCACCCATTTCCTGGGGACCTTGAGGGACAGGTAAGATAAAACCATAGACTTTGGATACAGGGATGATGTACTCAATATAATTCATAATAACCTCCACCCATTTCCTGGGGACCTTGGGGGACAGGTAAGATAAAACCATAGACTTTGGATACAGGGATGATGTACTCAATATAATTCATAATAACCTCCACCCATTTCCTGGGGACCTTGGGGGACAGGTAAGATCAAACCATAGACTTTGGATACAGGGATGATGTACTCAATATAATTCATAATAACCTCCACCCATTTCCTGGGGACCTTGGGGGACAGGTAAGATCAAACCATAGACTTTGGATACAGGGATGATGTACTCAATATAATTCATAATAACCTCCACCCATTTCCTGGGGACCTTGGGGGACAGGTAAGATAAAACCATAGACTTTCGATACAGGGATGATGTACTCAATATGATATTCAATCAGTGTGTTTCTATTCTCTTGGTCGGGCTGACGGCACAAAGGGGAAATAGCCTTGTAAAACCAGTGTGCGCATGTGCAGTTCCCATTTAGATCAGGGGTCGGAAGGTGGAAGGTCACTTTGCAGAAATGGGGATACCTACCAGATGGACAAAACACTACCTGTGAGTGTTGAACGGTTCCACAGACTATGGAACACCTGTTGGTCTGTCCACAGATGGGGCAACATTGCACACATGAGGACCTAGCTGAATTCAATGATTCTGCTCGTCACTGCGTCAGCTATTGGCTTGGGCGCATTTGACCTTGCGCTTGGACGCGCTAAGAAGAAGAAGTTCCCATTTCTCGAGCTGGTTGCTATGCGCGGGCTTGTGCAAAGGGGACGAAGCGGACAATATTCCTGGATGTCCGATCAAGTGAATACTTTGATCACCTCGTAATCGGCGGGAAATGTTAGGCTTTTACCAGTATGCCGAAAAATAGATCCACATTAAGAGTGACATCGTTGACCTGTCTGATCTATATTGTGTATGTTGAATAAAGTAGGCAAAGTATAGGATTTTAATTAATAATTCGTAATACTTCTGACGAGTTATCACAAAACAATTCTCGAATGAAAATACATTGATATTAATCCGCGATGTCATAAGGCCCACCGATTACGAGCTGATCAGACTGTACTGAGCAAACAGTTGCTGAGTGAATTCGGGTGATTCAAGAAATAAGCGGTAACGGCACCAGTAGAAACAGATCGGGTGAAGGTGAATGCAGGGTGACGGTACATGAGTGAACCTCAGCATCATCCATCAACCAGCTTTTGAGGTGGTTATTTGTGATGCGGTAACGTTTGCAGTAGAAACAATTTGGATGATGATTTTGCTGCCTACTACAAATGAGTTAGCCTACTACAAAATAGTACGAGCAATGGAGATTTGTTTGTGAAAAGTAATAACTTGGTATGGGGATTGGATATGGTGGCCTGATGGGCTGTATAATTTTGTGTCATGTTATTTGCATATTTATGAATATTAATGAGCTTATTTACATTTTTGGCCAACATTTTCATTAATTCACTCTGCAGCTTAAATGCAATAACCGATCAACTTCAAACTTGGTATGGTGATTGGATATGTTGGCCTGATGTCCTGTATAGTTATATGGCATATTATTGGCATATTTATGAAACTGGACCTTCAGCTAATCAAATGCTTGTAACTTTATTTCTTGAAGTCACATTGGATTCAATGTGGTGTCATAATGTGCAGGATTTGATAGTGCATCTATCAAAAAAACTAATTTGCTCCAATATTGTTCAGTTTGGAAATTGTGATTATTTTTTCCAAGTGTAAGGATACTTTCTTGGCGCAGTATATGACTTTCTTACAGGAAACATTCATATTGTCCCACTGCATTAATTTTATTCATAAGTCTCAATGTTTTGAATGTTAAACATGTTAAATAAAAGGATGAAAACACCAGATATTTGCACACAATCCCACAGGTATGGCCAACTGGCCACATGTGTACAAAAGCCAGACATACCAAGGTCAGAAACCCCATTGGGTTATGAGAATGTCTTTAAATATCCTCTGGCGATTAACCTTCCTGCTGAAGCTGGCCCTTGATATAATGATGTTATAGGTGATTTTTGATTACTTTTTATATCGGAACTTCAATTTTGTCCTGTAACTGTTTAGAATTTTCGAACCATCAATGCAGTTTACAACACCAACCTTTGTCCTAATTCCTAAATTATAAATCAAAGTTGTGTTAACAGGATATAGTGGGTGATTGGATTATTTCCTATTATCAAGTTAGATAAAAGTGTATAGCCTGTATATTAAAAAGATACTATCCTTAAATTGACCGATTGAACCAGGCCCGTACGCTGGATTTCATTTTGAGGGTGCTGATTTTGAAAAAGCGGATCTTTTTCCAAGGGGGGGCGATTTTGTGAAAAGTGGATAAAATTTTGACCTTTTTTGTCCATAAAAACATAAAAAACCTGAAATTTTGGGACTTTTTGTATACTTTTCCAAATTTGGGGGGGGGGCACCCGCACCCCCCTGCGTACGGGCCTGGATTGAACTATTTCAATCTTTTACCGACCATCATCAAAATTCATTCATTCATTCATTCACGCTTACAATAATACTACAAAGTTGCAAAAAAATGAAAAATTTGCTAGAAAATTAGGACATGCATCCTGTGTTTCCAATTGAAATACACAGGAAGACCACCTGCTGTGCCAAAGGTCACTTTTCCAGACATCCTGTCTAGAAGCTGTAATGTCAGCGCCCATCTAGTCACATGGGCATTAAATTAAGTGCCTTTATTTAAATACTCTAAGACAACTGATTAAAGTAATCCATAATGTGACAGTGGACCATTTTGACGCTACATACATGCTATGCAGATTATTTTGTGCATCATAGTTATACTATTGCAGGAAATTTTTTTCAGAACTGCAAATTTAAAATCCCATAATTTTTTTTATTTTTACACATAGGTCTTGATGGGTCACTGTTTGTAACAGGGAATACAAGAAAAGATAAAACCCCAAACTCATTAATGATTGATCTGTGTGCAAGCCATAAAATGTTAAAAGTTTTGAGATATTTTCTAAAAATTTCAAGAGCTATTGTAAGAACCACTTAACTTATATATATATATTAGGCTTGTTTGTACTCATTTTAATGCATTTTTCATGCCGATTCCAAATTTGGTCATGAAAATTTACAACAGGCCTTTAAGGGTGGGGTATGAACCTTTGGACAGTATTTATTGTGGGACATTAGAGCACATCAGACATATCGAATTGCATTCTGAATACGAAGAATGTCCTTCTGATATCAAATAATTTTGATTTTTTTGAAATTCGCAATGTAATACACATTTTATGGCTGGCAAATAATTAAAAATTGATATTTTTGATATTTAACAGTACTCGAAGTTAACTTTATAAATCTGATAATATGTACTTAAAGTTTTGTGTCATGTTATTTGCATGTTATGATATTTATATTATACATCTTTGTAGGGGGCTACCTTAAGGGCTGGGGTATGAACGTTTGGACTGTATTTATTGTGGGACATTGGAACACATCAGACATATCAAATTGCATTCTGAATACGAAGAATGTCCTTCTGATATCAAATAATTTTGATTTTTTGAAATTCGCAATGTAATACACATTTTAGGCCAATGGAACTCGATTATTAGTTTCCGATTGGATGTTTGAAAAAAAAGACGAGGTCGCTATTTCATTATTCATTATTCGGTCTCTTTTCATTATCCATTATGTCAACAAAATCAATGATTTTATGAACAGCTTTCTCCAAATTTAGGTTCCCCACCAGTACCAAAGTATATTATTGTTGATGAAAGACCATCTCAAAACCGGTAATAGGCCTAATACTTAAATCATCTTTACAGACATTTTGCAACAGATTGAGAAAAGATTTGAATTTGTTTTCATAAAAAATGAAAAGAAATTTGCAATTTTGTAATCACTAGAAACATGATGAGGTAATCCTTAAATTTCCATTATTTACTACATCCTCTACCCCTACAACTAAGAAAAACTGCTGATTATGATCAGCAGGGGATGTCAGACATTTTGAGAGTTTCAATTTTGATTATTTCCATTTCAATTTTCAGATAATTGACTTTTTTATGAAAATAATGAAAGTTTTGGTCAAATTCAAAAAGTGATGCGGGCGGTCAATAGGAAACTAACAATCGAATTCCATTAGCCTTATGGCAGATCATTAAAATTGATATTTTTGATATTTAACAGTACTGAAATAAACTTTATAAATCTGATGATTTATACTTAAAGTGTATGTAGGTGGGATGAAAAGCCAAGCGATCAATTGAAAATTTGACCTTTCAGATTGAAGATATGGATTTTTTCCCAAAACACCAAAAAAAAAGAAGGTATTTTTGGGGAAAAAATCCATATCGTCAATATGAAAGGTCATAATTTTCAATTGATCGTCGGCTTTTCCTCCCAGCTACATACACTTTAAGAATATATCATTAGATTTATAAAATTTACCTCAAGACTGTTATATATCAAAAATGTGAAAAATATCAAATTTTAATAATTTGTCATTAAATTTGTATTATATCGTAAATTTCAAAAAATGAAAATTATTTGATATCAGAAAGACATTCTTTGTATTCAGAATGCAATTTGATATATCTGATGTGCTCTCATGTCCCACAAAAAATACTGTTGAAACGCTCAAAACGCTCATTCCAGATCTCTTAAGGGCTGGGGTATGAGCGTTTGGACAGTATTTATTTTGGGACATCAGAGCATCAGACATATCGAATTGCATTCTGAATACGAAGAATGTCATTCTGATATCAAATAATTTTGATTTTTGAAATTCGCAATTTAATACACATTTTATGGCAAATCATTAAAATTGATATTTTTGATATTTAACAGTACTTGAAGTAAACTTTATAAATCTGATGATTTATACTTAAAGTGTATGTAGGTGGGATGAAAAGTCGACGATCAATTGAAAATTTTGACCTTTCAGATTGAAGATATGGATTTTTTTCCCAAAACACCAAAAAAATTAGGTCTTTTGGGAAAAAATCCATATCATCAATATGAAAGGTCAAAATTTTCAATTGACCGTCGGCTTTTCCTCCCCTGCTACATACACTTTAAGAATATATCATTAGATTTATATAATTTACTTCGAGGACTGTTATATATCAAAAATTTGAAAAATATCAAATTTTTATAATTTGTCATAAAATTTGTATTATATTGTGATTTTCAAAAATGAAAATTATTTGATATCAGAAAGACATGCTTCAGTATTCAGAATGCAATTCGATAGGTCCGAGGTGCTCTCATGTCCCACAAAAAATACTGTCGAAACGCAATAAAGGCTCATTTTAGATCCCTTAATGAAATAAATTCATTCATTCTTTCATTGCTATTCAGCTTTGCAGTTCCGCCATTATGCACTATATGTGGGAGAGCCTCGAACTGGCAGCATACATGAAAGGAAGAATTATGTAACCTTACACAGAACGTTATGACTAGTTCAATTCCCATTCATGTATGCTGCCAGTTCGAGGCTCTCCCCGCACATAGTGCATAATGGCGGAACCGTGCAAGTAGCGAATATGTCATTCCTTTTTATGTTTTCTACAGTGCATGGGCTGGAGTTGGTACCTCGCTAATGACATGCAGTTCTTCATTATCTCTCCAATCATTCTCTACTTGCTGTACAAGTAAGTATTTATCATTGATCAGGAGTAATGGATCATTACAATACAACACAATACAATACAATACAATACAGAGAGTGTTTAAAGGGCAGGTCTATAGCAAAAACAAGTTTATCTCTATTAGAAGAGAATAATTATTACATTACAAGTTGACACTTGTTGCAATTTTTTTGCGTATTTCTCCTGAAAAAGGAGAAATTGTGTGGGTAAAGTTCAGCCTCGTATGTGTTCTTCCCCCGTTTGAAGCGTACGTGTTCTCCCCCGTTTGGCTGGTGACGTAGGTAAATGAAGCGGGCACTATATCACGCTCTCATCACACAATCACAATCACTTTGACAAGTTTGACATTAGCAACAAAGAGTTGTACTATCACTTACCATAACAATGCTGCATAACAATATGCACACCATTGTTCTCATTTTGGGAACAAAGCAAGCAAGGGGGTAAGGTGTCATAAAATTTTGTTGCCGAAATAGGGGAGTCGTAATTTTATTGATGCCGACTATTTGTAAATTTGGGACCCCCCCCTTCCCCTCTAGTGATGGGATAGTCAAGACAAAGATCCCGACAAAGATAAGCATTGCAAGATAGGACTAGTCTCTTTGGAACATAATGATAATTATACCAGCAAAGGCAATTTGAAAATGATCCTTTGGCATATTGAAAACCAATGAAGTGATTTTAAAAGTCCAGCCTCAGAGCAGAAGTCCGTTAATCCCAGTATATTAATGGGCCATAATGAATTGTGTCATTTCATTATTTTGTTCCCATGTAGGAATCGCAAGATTGGCTTTGCTGTGATTGGCGGTATTCTACTCATATCTACATGTGCAACCATTGGGATTTCCTATCATTATGGTTTGAACATTGGCTTTAACCAAAAGTAAGTATTGCTGACTGTCTCTGATAGGGTACGTCTGATTGGTTAATTACATGATCAGTAACGTATCACAATGGAGCTTTTAGATCTCTTAGCAATTGTATGCTTACTCCACTTCAACCCTACTGATTATTTTTAACCACATCTCTGATTGGCTCAATACATGATATAGCCCTCTCTGGAACCAATCAAAATAGTTGTTATTTAGAGGCTGATAATTTTAATGGTGTTAAAGCAATAATATGTGATTTGCTCACAAGAACGTCCTCAATTTGTTTGTTTTTTAATTTCTACCTTTTGCATGATTGCACCCAATAGTGTATACCCAGTGAAAGACTGAAGTGCTTTAATTACAGTTTTTTCCCAGGTCAATGGGCTATTCTTTTTAAAATCCACACTACCCCTGTGGAAGATTTTCAAAATAGCTTCCACAGGGGGAGTATGTATTTCAAATGGAATGAATACATTAGGCAGCTCCATTTGAAACACACCCTCACTCTGTGGAAGATCCAGGTTGAATCTTTCTCAGGGGGTGTATGACATACAAATGGAGCTGCCTAATGTGTTCATTCCATTTGCCTGCCTAGCCCATTTGCCTGCCTCAGAAGCTAAATTTCCTAAATAAGTTTATGTAAATTTCCATGTCAATGAAGTTGATTTACTATTATTGATCGTTGATAACTAATGTATAGGTGACCCCGGAGTGACGTCACAAGCCGTTGACCTCCGTTGACAACAAATCCGATTCAGAAGTCAAATTTGTAGTTTTCTGTGGTTTGTCCCTTTTCAAATCGGCCAAAATACTACCATTTCTATAACTTCTACATGGGGCCTCCAGCCAACAACAAAAATAAAGACTCTCCTCTACATGTTCATGTGTTCAGCTTCACATAAAATGCAATTTTAAGCCAAGTATTTAACCTTTATTTTACCGAAAATCGGCCGAGAAATTTGCTTGATTCAAGGTCAAAACAGAACGTAAACAACCGAATGAGCTCTGCTACAAGTCTTCAAGTAGTCGCTCAGCTGCACGATCTATTGTGGGTTGAAAAGCGTAAGTGTAGCCGACTGTAGCGTCATGTAAAATAAGTACCCGGATGGCCGGGGTGACCTATAGACTGATTTAGTGAATTGTACCTAGAGGGAATCACAGGTGCGACAAGACCTTCACAGTTAGGCAAACGGAAAATTGCTTGATTGTCCCTGCAGATCACCTCCAGTGGCAGGGTCGACCAGTCAGTCAGATTTTAAAAACTATAGGCCTTTATTTTTTTAGGTCAAATGGGTGTGAATTTTGTTACTGTATTACTTCATTCCTATTTTAAAACAGTTTAGAAAAAAATGTTTAAAATCTTTTCAGGATGTCAAAAAAAGACCTTTTCTGGAATTTCTGAAATAGGGTTGGTAGCCTTTTGTGTAGTAGAACTTTTTTAGCAGATTAGGATGCACTATTAGCTTGGAACGGTCCATGGATTTCCCATGGATTAGCATGTGTCCCTCACGGACCAACCTGGTTAAACAAACAGACACTCAAAAGCAATTTGTTGGCCTTTTAGGGTATTCAATAATGCATTACCGATTTTCTACATGGTTCCTTTTCAGACCATTTAATAACAACACGGCAGATCACCCAACAGCAGATCACCTGTATGGCAAGCCATACCATCGCATACCGCCATACCTTATTGGAATCATTGTCGGTTATTTCCTGTTCAAGCTGGAAGGCAAGAAGTTTGACATCCCACGGGTAAGACACAGGATTGACCCATAATTCATTGTGGTTAGACTCAAGATGTTGTCATTTGATGTGACATTGATTTGTGATGCACAGTAACGATGTTTGCTAAATGATGTGAGCATCGACATGACCTCAAATGACAACATTGTGGGTCTGATCGAATTACAGGATTTAATGAAAAGGTCAAAAATATTTGACAAAAGTTTCGGCTTTGATCGCAGATCAAATCGGCAAAAAAGTCACCCAATTTGTCTCTTTTGGCTTTTTTATTGGCAGGAAACAACCGAATGTCACGGGACCCAGTGTCAAAAGTCAACCAATTTTAACTTGCTGTGGCATATAGCATGAGCTATCCGATGGGGGGGGGGGCACCAAACCGGATTGAGGGTTTTTTTAATTTTTAAAATGCTTGGTGGTGGGGACGTGCCAACAGTGGGTGTATTGGGTATATGACTCTGAAGATTGTTCCTTGACCTAAAACCAATCAAAATGAATGTGCTCTCTCCCAGTAGTGTTGCCAGGGGGGAGCAGAGTGACCCCCTGACAAAAATAAAGGAGAAAAGTGCCCCTCTGACAAAAATGAGAGGAAATCGGGAAGGCGGAGGAAAAGAAACAAAATTCACCCCGATCATGGGCCAAAATAGTGTAAAATACCAAAAGCACATTGTCCCAATAAATCCCTTCTCAGACTTAACATGTACAGTCTCTAAAAAAAACGGGTATATATGTTTGTATTTATTTCACCAATAATACCGTCATTTCGAACTGGCAACCATGCTCGGGTAACACGTGTTTTCTGTGCGGGTGAGAAAATCATCTTTTGGAGATGTCTTATGGCCGTTTTTGGAGAAAATTTCTTTAATTTGACGATGGTATAGTTGAATGGTGGTGTTCAGGAACGTTTTGGGTCGATTTTAGGGTGATGAGTGCTGACACTAAACGAAAAAGAAGGAGAAGAGCCTCGTCGGCGAATGGACATACTAATGATACTGTGAACGCTGCATACCCTAGTGTGCATGTACATGCAAAACAGCTGCAGGACAAGATGGACGGAGGAAATGAGCTGAGAGAAATAAATCATAAACTGGACAAACTTGACGGCATTATGAAAAAGTTAGATAACATGGATGACAAACTGGACAGTATGGATAAAAAGACTGACAGCGCAAGAACAAGAGATAAAAAGAATGCAAGCCCAAGTGGCAGATAACATTGAAAAACTGTTCAATTTGGAAGACAGAGTTGACAACGCGAGCCCAACATCTGAAATTATAAAAAATCTGACTGATCAAACTGAGGATTTGGCTAACAGACTTAGACGGAATAATATTGTAATGCACAATGTTCCAGAAGGAGCAGAAGGAGAAAATGTTTATGACTGTTCTTCGTTTGTTAAGAAATTTCTTGTGGAGCACATGAAAATAGAAGATGCTGGGCAGTGGGAAATTGAAAGAGCCCACAGATCGCCAACAGGTCCCCCAGAATGGGCCGTATTCGACCAGTGACGGTGAAGTTTCTGAGATACAGGGATAGACTAACAACGCTGAAAGAAGCCCTCTAGCCCTGAAAGACAACCCTTTTCGTATGGAGGGAAGGCCGGGTGACTTCAATATCTATATCTCCGATGATGTGACATTCAAGCGGTCAGAAAGCAAAGGAGTATACTGGTGAAACTCAAGAAGCAATTGAAGAGCAAGTACCCCAAGAGACGAGCGTTTATCCCAGTATGTTGTGCCGCCGATTCTCCTGCGCGAGGACGAGAGCGGAGCCTTGGTACGGATGAGTCCCGGAGACACGCTAGCAGCATCATCATCATCAGATTCAGAATAACTTTGGATTATTTGGAAGGATTTTAAACTTCGCAGTGTTAATTTTTCCAAAGCTGGATTATAATTATAGTTTTTGTTCGATGGATCATACTGACAAGATGCTGTATTTTTGAGAGGAGTCACGGACAAAAGAGACATCTGGATCGCTGGTATGTTAGTGTATTTAAATATTAAATTAAAAGAAATTGACTTTTAAGCGACAATCAGTGTCTTCACTTCGCTTTATTATCTCATTTATAATATGAGATGAGTTACCAGTTATTAATGAACATTATATGGACTGAGTGGTACATATAAACTCTTTTTGTCATGTGAGTGACATCTGCATATTGTCAGTTGTGTAAAAATTGCATAATGTATGGTAAATGTTGACAATGTTTAAAAGTTGTTCGTAGCTTTGGTGGAATTTTTAGCTTTGTAATTGAGATTATCACTTGTATGCTATCATCACCAATATCTGAGACCATGGCAAAATGCTCTTTTAAATTATTGTTTCCTCCAATTTTGGTTTTCTCATTAAGCCCGATATAATACATTTTCTTTTAATTTGAAACGTGTTTGAGGTGAAATCTGATTTCGCCCGGTGAGTTTTTATTTCAGCCTTTTTTTGGCGAGGGTGGTTAGCCGAAACTCGCTCGAAATTCAGCGAGTCTAATTATCATAAGGATTTGAATTTGGAACTTGAAACGACAATGGACTTGGAAATATTATGTATACATGTTGTTATCAAAAAGACGTATGCGTGTTGGTTGTTTTTAATTTGGTTGTATATGAATGTGCAGTTGTGTTTATACAGATTACCCAGAGGTTGTAGTGAATGTACATGTACTGGTTTCACCATCAAGTTGATGGGTTTTACCCCGGGGGTTTTACAATACTGTGGAATGTAAACAAGGGTGCGAGTGCGCGTACGGACACCTGTGTTTGGTATCCAAAATTAACATATTATAATTATGATGTCAACAATGTCTGGAATAACTGATTTTAAAGTTAATTTGATGTCATTAAATGTTAAAGGCATCAGAGGTATAAACAAGCGCAGGAAAGTGCTTCATTGGTTAAGTAAAAAGCAGTCTGATATCATTTTACTACAAGAAACTTATAGTACAAGAGAGTTGGAAAAATACTTTAAAAACAATTGGAATGGTGATGTGTTTCTATCACATGGGACAAATCATAGCAAAGGCGTTGCAATTTTGATAAAGAACAATGTGGAGTTTGAAATTATTTCAATTATACTGACACGAAGGAAGATACATTATTTTAGACATGAAGGTGAACAATAACCCCATACTTTTGGTTAATGTGTATGCTCCGTGTAGAAATTCTCAGGAGCAAATGCCATTTTATAATAAATTAAAAGACATTCTCTCTGATTTGTACAGTGTTGATAAATGTATTATCTGTGGCGGGATTTTAATGTGATGTTGAATTATCATCTTGACAGAAGCGGGGGTAACCTGCACCAAAAAGCCTGTGTTGTTGATGCCGCTTTGAATTTAATGGATCAGTTAAACCTTATTGATATCTGGCGGGTTCGAAACCCAAATCTTAGAAAATATACTTGGCGCCAACGAAATCCCTTAATTCAGAGTAGACTTGATTACTGGTTTATTTCCGAGAACTTACAAGATTGGGTTAAAAAGTGTGATATTTGCCCTGCAATTAATACTGATCATTCTTCAATTCATCTTAATTTGGAACCTAATGATAATAATAATCATGGCCCTTCGTACTGGAAATTTAATGATTCTTTATGTGATGATGTTAAGTTTATTGGTGAGTTAAGGGCTGGGGTATGAACGTTTGGACAGTATTTATTTTGGGACATTAGAGCACATCAGACATATCGAATTGCATTCTGAATATAAAGAATGTCATTCCGATATCAGATAATTTTGATTTTTGAAATTGCAATTTAATACACATTTTATGGCAAATCATTAAAATTGATATTTTTGATATTTAACAGTACTTGAAGTAAACTTTATCAATCTTATGATTTATACTTAAAGTGTATGTAGGTGGGATGAAAAGTCGACGATTAATTGATAATTGTTACCTTTCATATTGAAGATATGGATTTTTTTTCCAAAACACCCAAAAAAATTAGGTCTTTTTGGGAAAAAATCCATATCTTCAATATGAAAGGTCAAAATTTCAATTGACCGTCGGCTTTTCCTCCCTGCTACATACACTTTAAGAATATATCATTAGATTTATATAATTTACTTTGAGGACTGTTATATATCAAAATTTGAAAAATATCAAATTTTTATAATTTGTCATAAAATTTGTATTATATTGTGATTTTTAAAAATGAAAATTATTTGATATCAGAAAGACATGCTTCAGATTCAGAATGCAATTCGATAGGTCTGAGGTGCTCTCATGTCCCACAAAAAATACTGTCGAAACGCAATAAACGCTCATTTTGGATCCCTTAAGAGATAAAAGATCAGAATGGATTGAAAAGTATAGTGATGTGACTGATCAAAGAATCCTTTGGGAGTTAATGAAGTATGAGATTCGTTGTTATACACAGTTGTACAGTAAAATTAAAGTTAAAGAAAGAAATTGTAAGGTTAATGACTTGGAAAAGAAGCTCAAACAGGCTGAAGATATACTTAATACCAATCCTAGTGATGAAGCAAATACTAATTGGGAGAAGTTGAAATCTGATCTTGATGATCATTATGAGTATGTAACCCAAGGAGTAGTTGTAAGATCTAGAGCAGACTGGTTGGAAAAAGGGGAGAAAAATAATAAGTTCTTTCTCAATCTGGAAAAGTCAAATAAAAGCAAAAGCACCATCAGATGCATGCTAAGTGAAGACGGTACAGAATGTGTTGATGAAAAGAATATTTTGAATGAGATTAAACATTTTTACTCTACTTTATACTCATCTAAAGAAGTTGATCTTGACTCGCCATCATCTCAACGCTTTTTTAATGATTCAATTCCCAAATTGTCAAATGATGACCAAAAGAGCTGTGAAGGTGAGCTCACGATCGAGGAATGTTATAAAATACTTAGCAGTATGAAAAATGGCAAGTCACCTGGCAATGATGGTCTCACAGTTCTATTTTATAAAACTTTTTGGGTTGAATTTGGATGTTTCCTAGTTGACTGCTTGAATGCAAGTTATAATTTGGGTGAATTAACAAATTCTCAAAAACAAGGTGTCATAACATTAATTTTGAAAAAAAATAAAGACAAACGTAAGGTGGAGAATTATAGACCCATTACTTTGCTTAATGTGGATTTGAAAATTGGGTCAAAAGTCATTGCCGAAAGGATTGCTAAGGTTTCTCCAAAATTAATCGGCTGTAACCAATCTGCTTTTGTCCCTGGTAGATATATTGGGGATGCTGTAAGAACTGTGGCTGATATTTTATATTTTACTAAAGAAAGAGACATCCCTGGAATTTTACTGTGTATAGATTTTGAAAAGGCATATGATTCAATAGATCATAAATTTATGCAACATGTAATGGAAAAGTTTAATTTTGGAAGTTCTATTCAGAAATGGATTGATACTTTTTATAATAATATCACAAGTTGTGTTATGAATAATGGTGTGTCGACCGGCCGGGTATTTCCCCATTAATCGTGGTCTTAGACAGGGTGATCCCCTGAGCTGTCAGCTCTTTAATTTGGCCATTGAAGTCCTTTGTATTCAGATGAATAATAATGAGGACATTGTGGGCATTCAAATCGATCCTAGCGATCGAGGTACACAGGTGAAAATGTCTTGTTATGCAGATGATATGTGTCTATTTGTTAAGGATATTGATTCAGTTTAATGTACTATGAAAGTGTTCAGGGAGTTTCAGTCATGTTCTGGTTTAAAAGTAAATAATAATAAGACCGAAGCAATGTGGATCGGAAGTGTCAGGGATAATAAAAACAAACCGCTGGATGTACAGTGGACTAAGACTGTAAAAATCTTAGGAATTTACTTTGCATATGAGGAAAAAGAGGTGATAAATCTGAACTACAATGATAGAATAAGATCTCTGGAATGTACATTAAATTTATGGAAACAGAGAGATTTAACAGCAATTGGCAAAATCTTGGTGATTAAAACATTTGGTTTATCAAAACTTCTCTATACTTCAGCAATGATTGGTATGCCATTAAGTATTCAAAAGAAGGTTAATGATATTATTTACAAGTTCATCTGGAATGGCCCAGATAAAATAAAACGGTCTGTTTTGTGTAGAGAATTAGATGAAGGTGGTTTGAAAATGGTTGACTTACAAGCAAAAATCAAAACACAATCTGTTATGTGGCTTAAGAGACTAATTATGCCAAACAAATCTGGTTGGAAAAGTATCTTAATATTTTATCTAAGAAACCTGGGTGGCACAGGTTTTCTGGAGTGTAATTTTGATTTTCGACCACTATCAGGAATTATTCCCCATTCTATTTGAATGCATTCAAATTATGGTCAAAGTTTAATTCAGGTGAGCCAAAAAATGCTATCGAGGTTTGCAAACAAGTGATTTAGAATAATAAGCGTATTCTGATTGGTAAAAAGTCGGTGTACTACTCTAAGTTTGAGGAAGCAGGCTTCCATACAATTTACGATTTCATTGATGACAAAGGAAATTTTAAGAATTTTGCTAACAGGATGGGTGATAACTATAATAGAATTGATGTGCTTAAATGGTTTGGACTGATTAATGCAATTCCAAAAAGTTGGCGTGACATGATTCGGAAGGAGGGGACGACCCTTCCAGAGGACTTAGGCATAGTGATCAACTTATCGAGAGGAAGTGTTCCACTTCTGAAACTGAAGTCCAGGGATGTTTATAAGTCATATATTGATAGCATTAAAACTGATCCTGTTAGCCAATTTTCATTAAAAAGAGTTTATAATATGACCGAAGCCGAATGTTGCGAGTTGTATTTAATGCCTTTCAGAGCTACGCTAGATGTGAAATTAAGATGGCTTCAGTACAGAATTACTCATAACATTTTGCCAACTAATGACTGGCTGTGCAAAGTTGGTTTGGTTGACAATGATAAATGTGTCTTTTGTAAAACAGAGAAGGAAACCATTGTACATCTTTTTGGTAGTTGTAATATTGTGAACTCTTTCTGGCAAAGTATTCAGACTTATTTTGATTTCATACCTGAGTTCGATGAATTTAGTAAAGTATTTGGTTTACTGGATACAAATGTTAATTACTGGGCAGGTATTAATCCCGGTATTAATCAAATTATGCTCATTGCTAGAAGATATATTTACAAGTGTAGATGTGAGCAGTCTAAGCTATCTTTTAATGTTTTCAAAAATATTGTTGTTGATACCTTGAAGCTTGAACATTTTTGTGCACAAAGAAAATTGAAGTTGGATTTACATTTTAAAAAGTGGTATCCCTTTCTCAGCTTGTTGTAGTGCATGATATCTGGATATCTCAGTTTGCCCTTATTGCATTTTATGTATACGGTTGAGGTGGTACTGCACCCCTGGCCAATTTGATGCCTATTTATGCATTTTTCTACAAATTTGTTTGAGAGGAATGCAAGGATGGTCACGGTTTTGTCAGAAGGTGTGGTACCGCCTTAAATCCTTTATTCCATAAAAGTGTACTAGAATTTGTTTGTTGAAAATTCATATTAATTTCATGACCCCATTTATATGCTTGTCTGGAACTTGTTGTGATGCATTATATCTTGGGTATTTTAGTACCCTTTATTGTATTGTATATTATGTATACCGTTAAGGTGGTGCTGCACCCCTGGCTAATTTTGTGCCTATTTTTGCATTTTTTTCTCCAAATTTGTTGAGAGGAATGCAAGGATGGTCACGGGTTTGTAAGGGGGTGTGGTGCCGACTTAAATCCTTAACTCCATAAAAGTGTACTGGAATAGAATATTGTATTGTTTTATATTACCCCCTGGAACTTATCTGTATTGTATATTCTTTTTGTATATTCTTTTTGTGCTTGTATTATTATTGTACTGTTTTTATTTGCAACGCATGAAATGATTTAAATAAAAGCCCGATTTCGGGCATGAAATACAAAAAAAATACCGTCAAAAATGATGCAACTGGACATTTTTTTGTCTTTGCCCCCCCTTGACCAAGAAAGCTGGCTACACCCCTGCACTCTCCCGCACATTTACTTGTCTTGGGAACCTGATGACTGAGCCTGTGACCAGAGCGGGTGGTTACTGAGCTAAGGAGGTCTGTTCACCATCAGCAAAGAGTTTTTCATATAGAGTGACTTAAACAGGGAAGAATTAAACTAAGGGAAGATTTGAACTAAGGGATGAAATCAAAACTCGACCGGCAGTTGACTGCTGGTTCTGTCCAGTTGCTATTGTTCTAAACAGTGGCAACTGGACAGAACCACCGGTCAACCGCCAGTCGAGTTTTGATTTCATCCCTGAAAGATCTAAGTGATATTAGCAAATGTTGTCTGCTCAATGCCAGAAGTGGGCAAGTGCAATAGCTGCAATGTGTAGATGAGTACAATATACTGTGTGTAAATTGACAAATGTTCACATGGCAGCTATTGCACTTACCCACTTCTGGCACTGAGCATGAGCAGATGATGTGTCAAGAGTCTATGAATCTGTAAATCCTCGTATATTACAAATGTGCAAATCAAAGGCATGGATAATACCCATCTTAAAGGGGCATTTCGTGATCCACAGCCTCATCCCCCACTTTTCTCAAAAAAAAAAAAGTTGAGATTTTTATATCACTGGAAACCTCTGGCTACATAATGTTTATGTACAAAATATTTCTTGCAGATTAATTCGCTTTAGCAAAGATATCGTGAAATTTGAATTTCGCTTCTGGTGCACCAGAACGAAATTACAACGCATTGTCTATGGAGCAGTGTAATACACATAATCATGCATAACTCATGAACGCAAAATCGGAAGCAACTGAAATTTTGGGAATGGGTTTTTTTCGTGGATATCTAATGAAAAATGACATAAATAGAGGATGCTAGGATCACGAAATACTCCTTTAAAAGCACACTGCATGTGTAAAATGATGGGTGGACTGCTGTGTAAGTTGACCCCGTAGAATTAAAGAGTGGATATGACTGAAAACAATTCTGCGTCTCATCTAAAGCGTCTTGGTATCGTGTGTGCATGTCGCATCAAGAGCATCTCTTAAATGCACCCATTGTCCATGTCGTGCTTGAATGACAATGATTGACTCGTGCGCATTCCAAGGAAAACTGAATACCAATTTTAGCTCCATGTCTGTTTCAAGATGGCGGCTGAGTCCTGGTTCTCATTCTGTGGTTGACCCTAATAAAAAAAAAGAAAGAAAAAACGCAGTAATTTATAGTGCGCTACGCACAGGCACAACGCCTAGATGTTGATCCACAAGCCTCAGCACACTTTACAGGTTGTCGCTGACCACTATGGCCCCACATCATTCCATAAACCATTAAACAACAATTCGGGGACTTTGCTGCTGCAAGAGCACACACCCTAAGCATTCCACATATAACCTTCGCAAACCAGGGTCAGCTCCCCGAGTTTAGTACGGGTTACAAACGAGACAAATTAGCAGTAAGTTCCTTGTCCAAGGGAATTTCAAGCTAACTCAATTATTTCCACGAGAGCGTACTAGGCACCGCCAGGGTTCGAACCCGCAACCTCTTGCACCATAGTCGAACGCCTTATGAATTGAGCTAACTTGACTGCTAATAATAAGTACCTTGTATCAATTTCCTTTGTGTGTTTTTCTTTATACAGCTTGCCGCTGGTGGTATGTGGCTACTTGCAGCAGGCTCAGCACTTGGACTAGTCTATGGCCTGTATAATACAACACAGGGATACATAGTACCTCAGGGGACTACTATATTCTATTATGCAGTGAATACCATTGCGTGGGGAGTGGCTATTGGATGGGTAGCATTTGCCTGTATCAAAGGATATGGAGGTGAGAATTAAATGTGTGTTGTGGTGTGGGGGTGCGCTTGTTTTCACCTACTTTGAGTCCACAATTATGTAGTGATAAACCACACATAGCGAACCGTGGATGTCCACGATCGTAAGACAGCAACAGAGGGTGCTATACAGCATAACTTTGCATATGGAGTAGGGTCCTCTATCGTAGGTGTAATACCAGGTCCATGGTTTAGCGGAGAAATATCACAGAAGTCCATGTTTGGATTATGATATGTCTGTGTGTGTGGGTCCACTGTTAACAACCACACACAATACAGGTCCACGGTTGCCAGTGGGTGTGAGAGCACACCTGGAGGCAGCACTTAACACAAATGACCATACGGGTATGGATTTCGCAGCTCTGAAAGACCCACTAAATTTGACCAAAATAGAGCTCCAATCCTTGATTTTGATCATTTCAGCTCTACAATTGCTCATTCCTCACATTGCTGGTTTTTTCAGGCAATTTTCAACCAGAAAGCCGAGAAAGATCCTTGTATAATTTTGACTGTTCACAGCTCCAAAAGACCCCCTTTCGCTTGCAGCTCCAAAAGACCCTCTTTTACAGCTTTTTACCGGTATGCAATCAGCTCCCAAATAATTCAAGGGGAGCATATGCACCAAATATATATGATGTATTCCCCTCCAACCCCGGTGGTGGGCATTCACATCTGCATTCAAACTAATGTGAAGGTGTGCATTTTATACACATACCAGGGCCCATCACAGATGTGTGACCTCTTCCACTCACTGAGTGTTACAAGTACTGTTGCTGTGTTTTTTTGTCAACAGTATTTGCTCAAATTTACTAGAACTTTTACACATCCTAGGAAATGTATTTATTTGAATGATTCCAAGCCTCAAAAGAAGGTGTTACTCAGAGTTAACATATGCAGCGCTTTAACGCCATGAGAACTACCTACCGATTGGCCAAAATGAATATTGTGTCCAATTTTGAACCAATCAAGGAAGCTATTAATAAGATCATCTGCAAATATAAGTTTGACCATAATATAGTTCAAAGCCTAGTCATAATTGGCTATTGAAATGAGCATTTCAAGGTATCAACCAATTAGAAATGCTGTAGATGACCCGTAGATGACCAGTAGTGTCCAGGGGGTTAATACATTTATGAGATGATGTGTCAGAACTCTCAAATCGAACAGCAAATTTGTCCGCAAAACTTGTCTGAAAACTGCTATGTTTATATGTGAGTGGACACCACAAATCAGCCGTAAAGTCGGCCCTCGGTCAATTTTGTTTTATTTCGTGTTTAGAAAATATATATCATAAGCTTTAAAATGGTATAGCATTTGACTTCAAACGATATCCAGAAGCGGGTTTATGGTTTGTTGAACTCTGTTTCTTCAACAAAATTGTACCGTTTTTCGGTTCCACACATGTCTCTTTTTCCACATTTTTGGTAATAAATATCAAACAGTCATAATTGGTGGTCATTTCAAATCAGCCCCAAGTCAACGAGGTTCAGGAATGTCCTCTCATTGTTAATTGTTGGTTATACATATACTTAGACAAAATACAATGCTTTGTTATCCACCACTTGAACAGGATTTAGCCAAAGCAAACAAAGACAAGAACTATTTAAAGATTCTATAGAAATAGGTAGAAGCTTAACCTCTTCAGCAATAGGATTATTGATAGTTTAAACAGTACAGCCCTCGAATTAAGGATCTGAATGGGCATGCACAGCAACTTTTTTAGGTCAAGTTGACAATTGCCTTGGATTTTCACTGAACGCAAGGCAGCACAGCAGTTTGTAATATTTCAAGAGGGCATCATGGCAACTGTTGAAAATTTGAGAAGGGCACCAAGGCAATTTCTCCAAAGTGAAAAAAACACACACAAACATAGATAGATGGTTTTATAATGAAGGGGCAGGGCTGGGGCACCGACGGCAACTTCATTAGAGGGCACAGCAAGTGACTGCCTTGGGTAAAGGACATATTTTGAGGGCATTACGGCAGTGGGGTTGGGTACCCACGGCAAATTGCCATGGGTGCTGTGGGTTAATTCGAGGGTTGAAACAGTGTTTGATGAGATACTTGTCGCAACGGAATTGAGATACCTATGAATACGGTCTTCACACACATTTTACACTGTAACTCAGAATACAATAAATTACAATTTGCCGAGTTTACGGCTCATTCGTAGTGTCCACTCACATATGGTTGTGGTTATAAAACGGCTTGACCTATACGCACAGAACTTTTTGTCAGGCCAGCTCACCATGTCCTTATCCTTTGATCGGCTTTTGTAAAAGTATCTAAGCGACCAAAATTGTGTTGGGATCGATAATTGACATACAGTCAAAAGGGAGAGCGCTTTATGGCGACTATAATCTGGTTTAGTGAGATAAAGGTCATGGAAAATTTTCCGTGGCGATAGCAGCATGATGGGTTATGACACTCGCCCATTTCTGATCATTGTTATTGTTTGTTTCAGGCCCTGTGAACACAATTTTGTCATGGCCTATCTGGACCCCTCTGGCTCGGCTAACATTTGCAGCTTACCTAGTGCATCCATTGGTGCAATTTGTGTATGTATGGTCTCTCCCTACAGCTGTGCCTCCCACTCCAGCTTTCATGGTAAGTGTAGTATTGTTCACCCTGATACGTTCTGCTTGCAGTTCATATAAGCATGTTTTATTAAAGCCATTTCCATAAAAAATAGATTAGTATTTCTTTTCCATAAAATATGTTAGCTTTTACTGTCCCCTTTTGTGAGCCGAACAATTAAGATAAAGCAAAATTTTTTAAAAATTTACTACCAGTGCCGATGTCCCCATTGCGTAATCACTCCATTGGTCATGCTACGGTATGGTCCTTTGGTGTGTTATGAACATCGCGTACATGTTTGACTGATATTTCCATCGTAATAATTAAACAACGGTTCCTGCATTTTATTCAGAATCTCAGATTTTGATAAAGTTTGATAAAGTACACATATTTGTGTAAAAAAACACAATTTTGAAAAATATTGAGGGCATCCTCCTCAGCAAATGTTACAATGTGGCTTAATAAGTTGACCTATTTGTAAAAATAATGTTTGGTTTTCTTTTTCTTGCAGACATACCATGTCATTGCCTTCATCTTTGTTTCCTATGCAGTGGCTCTCGTCTTCTCTCTAGCCATAGAGGCACCACTGATGGGATTGGAGAAAATATGGTTCAAACGACACTAGATGTGATTTCCAGGTTGGAGTGAATGATACATGTATATAGAAATATTAACCGTGGGATGATCAAAATATAATCACAAGGTGAAAAGATGGATTGTTCCATTTTCCACGAGTTTGATTATATTTCGACTATTACACAAATAGCTACAAATTTAAGATTTGTTTTATGTCACTCTTACGTAAATTCTATAACTTAAAAATACTATTTAAAAGGGCATTTTCGTGGTCCACAGCCTCACCCCCCCCCCCCCACTTTTCTCAGAAAAAGTTGAGATTTTTATACCACTGGAAACCTCTGGCTACATAATGATTATGTACCAAAAATTTCTTGCAGATTAATTTGTTTAGCAAAAATATCGTCAAATTTGTATTATTTTCGTTCTGGTATACCAGAACGAAATTACAAGAGAGGCCTATGGAGCAGTGTAATACAGATAATCATGCATAACTCGCAAACGAAAAATCGGAAGCAACTGAAATTTAAGACAGGAAATACTATTTTTACATCAACATAGCAACACTATGTTTTGCTTTGAGTGATATTCTTCACATTTTGGGATCCACCCCATAACTAAATTGGCGAGACTAAGAGTCGGTGCAGGGCCTGACCCATGTGTAGCACTGTGATGGTAAAAACCATCGCATGAGGCTGATAAAAATAGCAATCAACCATGAACTGTCTATACTAGAATTTATGTGTGAGTGATATACTGTAAAGGTTCGCCTAATGGCGCTATTGGTCCCTTGACCTAAGTGGAATTTAGGCAGGGCCGGATTTACCTTTTTGGGGGCCCTGGGCCTGGCCAAAATTTGGAGGCCCCAAACGCACCGTGAGGAAGACATGTGCACTCAAGTGGCCAACATTTGCGTGCGAAGCGCACAAAAGAATTTCAATTTTAGACTATTTCAGCCCAAATTGAAGCTGAATTTTGCTACATAATAGGCAGTGTACACGAGGCGCGGACAATTTTCTAATTTTTGTAGGCCTACCCTATTTTGGCCCAAAATGGTGTTTTTCGGCTAAAATAGAAGATGCACACTACACAGGGCAATTTGGGGGGCCCTGGGCCCGGGTCCATCTGGCCCTATGGTAAATCCTAAAAGTGCCCTCCTGTAAAATTCCCACTAATGAATAAGGGCACGGAACCTTAATTCTTGTTGGGATTTCAGAGGAAGAAGTCTCTATTTGCACACAAAATTTACCTCAAAGAAAAGGAGCCCAAGGGCGCCATTAGGCGAATCTTTATGGCAATCTGGGCCTACCATACAATATTTTTTATTATGATATTGATTGTTATGATTTCCACATACTAACAAAGACTCAATTACTATAAACCAGGCCTTCTCAACTGGCGGCTGGCGCTTGGAGTTAGTCGAAGTGGCGCATTTTTAACAAAAGAGGGGTGAAAATACCACATCTGAGCCTTTCGAAAGCCCTAAAATCTCAGAGCTTCCGGGGGCGGCGCCCCCTGGACCCCCGGCTGGGGCTTTTACACTGGACACCTCAGGGGGCCATAAGGCATGCCACTGGACCCCCCGCTATGCGTTCAGGCGCGCACGTACTCCTTCGCAAAATCCACCCTTGACATGATGGCACTTCATGATCTCTAAAATTTCCCAGTTGGCACTTCAAATAAACTAGTTGAGAAGGCCTGCTATAAACCATCCCTATATTAACCTTTATATTACCTTATAATACCAATCATCAATGCCTGATGACAAAAAACAATGGTTTTGCATTGCAAAAAAACTGGCAATGCTGCCCTTTATAGTTAATACAATACAAAGGGCTGGTCAATAGTTACTTAACTTGGGGTTAGACAGTATGAGAAAACCATGACACTGGGTGACTCTACGCGGGAACCGCATTAATGCGCACTCCTAGGATGCGGATCAATGTGATCTCCTCTCATGACAGTGTGCGCAGACGGCGCCGCGCCATGAGCGCCCTGCATGCACTGTAACACACTTATAAAGCTTTATAAGAAACATGCCAGTAAATTACATGATCATTTCACGGATGTGGATATGAGTGCATGCCGTATAGACACTTGTTATTAAGGATGCGGATTCCATGAATTCGCATCTATGCAGATCCCGCTCTCATACGTGTGGCGTCACCCTATATGATAACCACAGTTGATATCACCTTCATGTTGAATTACAGTATTTCTCAGGGGCATTGAATTACAGTACTTTAATTGGTACTGCTTTTTATATTTTATATTTTCACAACTTGAACATCAAGTACTTTTAGCAAACATACATTTTCAGGGATGCCATTTTGTATTACCATTATGAGCACTATTACTGCCAAAATTAGATAATATATCTATATCCTTTTAAAAGCAACATGTACAGTACTGTTATAATTTGATCAAGTACTTTTAGCAAGTATACCTTTTAAAGGGCTACTACACCCCTGGCCAATTTTGTGCCTATTTTTGCATTTTTCTCGAAAATTATAGCGCATTGGTGACAGGTAAGATATGTATACTAAGTATTATAGGGGCAAAGACTACAACTACTGCACTGAAAATTCAGCAAGTCAAGGCAAGTAGTTATTGATTTATTGATCAAATATTGGTTTCCCTCATTTTTGACTGTAACTCCACAACTGTTGTCTGTGCTGAAATAAAATTTCCAGTGCAGTAGTTGTAGTCCTTGCCCCTATAATATACTATACATATCTTACCAATGTGCTATAATTTTTGAGAAAAATGCAAAAAGCACAAAATTGGGCAGGGGTGTAGTACCCCTGTAAGGAAGCCATTTTGTAAGTGTAAGTGTATGAGCACTCTAGCGAAATTAGATAATATAATATGCTTTTAAAACTGAGCAATGTATGTATAGTTAAAGTAGATATTTTTTATGAGTGGCTTAATAGCCAGGACTTTTTCAGACTCAGAGGGACTGGGAGGGGCAAGGCAACTTATTTAAGGGGACAAAATTTGGTATTCTGTTGTTTTAATCAAAATCTTGGATTTTAACAAAACTACAGTATGTTAGTTTCTTACAATTATATAAAAATCAGAATTTTGAAAAAATATTGAGGGCGTCCTCCTCAGCAAATGTTACAATGTGGCTTTAATCAGCATGGACCAGATCACCAGCCCTCGAATTATAAGGATCTGAAGGGGCACGGCAACTTTTTTATGGCAAGTTGATAATTGCCTTGGATTTTCACTGAAAAGGCAAGGCAGCACGGCAGTTTGTAATATTTCAAGAGGGCATCATATGGCAACTGTTGAAAATTAGAGAAGGGCACCAAGGCAATTTCTCAAAAGTGAAGAAACCACACACAAACATAGATAGATGATTTTATAATGAAGGGGCAGGGCTGGGGCACCGACGGCAACTTCATTAGAGGGCACGGGAAGTGACTGCCTTGGGTAAAGGACATATTTTGAGGGCATTACGGCAGTGGGGATGGGCACCCACGGCAAAATGCCATGGGTGCCATGGGTTAATTCGAGGGCTGCGGATCACCATGTTGTCTTACTTTGAAATGTATTTTCCTATATAACGCTTGAATGTACTGTACTATAGCAGTATTAACTAAACAAAGTACTTAAACTGTGGTGCTTTTTTGTAATAAGTTTGCACAATGTAATATAGTAAGTGTTGACATTATTGTAAAACACTGTTTTAGAGTAAGGAAGTTTTTATGTTACTATATGAGTGGGTCTTTATTTTGTCAATTTCAGTGTCAATTTCACCAACACAAATCGGTCAGTTTTCTTATATTACCTCTATGACAATGGGTCGATTTGAGTAAATATAACAATGGGTCCATATCTTTGGAGTTAAATGAATGTGTCATTTCAATAATTTGCACGCTGCTGTGATGGGTCAACTTTTTTGGCCCTTTTTAGAAAAACCACCTCCTCTGGAAATGGATTGCCACAATTACATGTTGTTATATAATAATAATATTGCTTGTTCATTTTACCTGACAGACCCCTCACTCCTCTTCGCCCATAGGCAGCATTTAATGTGGGGGAAGCAGTGTCTTAGCTAGGATATGACAAGTGCCTGTCATTTTCACCAAAACTGACTGTCCAAAATATGACTCTGAAAACAAAAACCAGTCCTCTCACCCTTCAAATCAGCTTTTGTTTGTTTGCATGGTCTTGTTTGAGTCATAGAACTTAATTTTGCCTTTTCCAGGAGCAAACTGCCTGTCTAAAATGACGGGTGGACAGGTGGTTAGCTAACACCCTGCTGAGGAGTTAAAAAGGGCACCTTTTGTCGATTTCCCATCAAAAATTGGCCGATTTACAAGTGTCAGCGTTTTAGCTGATTTCAGCTTTGTTATTGTCTTCAGTGTTTTTCAGCCTACCTCAGAATTAAATTTACAGAAAATGATAAAAAACATAGTTTTCAGCATTTTTTTTCAAAACCAGAGCAGGGGAGTATGTTTAATAAAAGTATTAGTAAGTTTTGAGAGGTTGTTCATGATTTATAAGTGTGACAGGGCCAGGATTTTTTTTTTGGGAGGGGGGTATGCTGATTTTGAAAAAGTGGCCTTTTGTCCAGGGGGGTGGGGCAATTTTGTGTAAAGTTGACTTTCTTCCCCAAATTTGGACCTTTTTTGACCAAAAAAGTTTTATTGTATATCTGATTTTTTAGCTCGCTACGCTCGCAAGTTCTTAAATTTTGGGACTTTTTGTATACATTTGCAAAGCAATATATGTTATTTCCATTAGAATAGACTTATTTTTCCCCAAATATTGTTGGTTTATATTATCAGATATCCTCTTAATTTGGGCTGAACAAACGAGGTAAAATTTAAAAAAAAATTGCTATTTCATTCCAGCGCCTAGGCCTATATCATCCACTGTATGCATCAATGCATTGGCGAATAAAAACCAGGATCCCGGTTTTATTATAAAACTTTAATTTTACTGTAATTAAAGCATTTCAGGCCTCGTCATTCACAGGGTATTTGAGTACATCCTTGGGTATTACAATCATGCAACAAGTAAAAATTCAAGAAAATTGATGGGGTTGAGTGTTGTGGGCAAATCCGGGGCAAATCACACAATAATATAGTTTTAATACTGACTAGTGTATTGACATGCCTCAACATTTGTCACATTTCTAGTGCTACCTTGCCAATATGCATATTAGCAATATTAGATGCAAATTTTTAAAATTCAAAATATATAGCAGCTTTATATAGCCTAGTATGTCTTTCGTAGAGTTTTTATACAAAGTATTATACAAAGTAAAGTTTTTATATTCTATTTTCATTGGTAATTATAAAGTGGATATTAATATATATCTTCAATAATGAGAAATACATTGGTGTATGTATTATGTATTGTCTCGGTCCAAGCCGGTGTGTGTAAACAGTCTGGCAACAACCCGTGAAATGACAATTGCTGATTGGTTATGAATTTCTATTAGGTTTTCAATTGGCTATGGAACCATATGACGGCTGAATTAGGATGTGACTTGTATAGAAGTGCCCGGGGGGGGGGCATTTTTGGCCTTTGGTATATCAATGACCCCTTTTTCAAAGCCTATTTTGGTAAATGAATGGGTCCTTTTTTCAAAATGTTCTCAATTTTTTGGAAAATAGCCCAATTTTTCCTTAATCTAGCCAAAATTGTCAAAATTTTCCTAAAATTTTGGGAAAATTTGTAAAAACCAAGACAATTTGGGTTAAATTCGGCCGAAAATTTTGACTTTTGGTATATAAATGGGTCCAAATTTCTTGAAAAATTGGTATATTTATGGGTCCACTTTCAAATTCTCAGCGGCACGTCCCTACCAAAACCAAACTTGAGTACCCCCCTCCCCCGGTAGAAGTGATACAAACATCCTATTTGCAGACTACCGCAAACGCAAAATGTACGCAAGCTTGCAGGCACTGAGGCGCCAATTGCCTGATATCGACTTTCATGTCAGCGACTTGCAGCGCGTACACACATGCATTGCAGATTGTGTGGATTTATACCACCACATGGCTATCCATCAACCGCTGCATGCGCTGAAGCCCAGTGCTTGATTGACAGCCAGTTTTATCTCATTTTTTAGGTGTTGATGTTCAGCCAATCAGAAAAGACATATTATGAGGTTGTCGCCAGACGGTTTGTTTAGTGACAAAGGAGCACAAATCAGCTGGGATGGAGACTAGTTTATGTATTGGTGTATGTATCATGTTTTAGCCATTTTAGCACTAACTATGGTAAGGGACGCACCATTAGATATTATCGGGGGGGGCTAGGGAGTTTGGGTCAGGCAGAATTTTTTTTTTTTGCCGCCGAAGGCTGCGAAATTTTTTTTTTTCGCTGCCTTTGGAGGCAAAAATTTTTTTTTCGCCGCCTTCGACGGCGAAGTTGCCTTTTTTCAATTTTAATGTATACCTTTGTACAGAGCTGGGTAGGGGAAACTTTTTTTTTTTTTCTCATCAGTGAGGCAAATCTTTTTTTTTTTACTCATCAGTGAGGCAAAATTTTTTTTTTACTCATCAGTGAGGCAAAACTTTTTTTTTCAAAAAACTCCCTAGCCCCCGATGATATCTAATGGTGCGTCCCTTAAATTATGTAATAAAGAATAAAAAATTCTTTTGCATGAAAAATGTTTGTTATGTGTGTATTTATATATTGTCAGATGTAAATACCCATGGGGTGGGTTGATCATTCCAGGGGGGCAAAAACCCTGTTGAGGAGGTAAACTGCATCCAAAAAGGGCTGAAAAAACATTGATTTTTCATTATTTCTGTCCCAATTTTATTTGATTTTTCCCCACATGTATGTGGACTTATGTTATCATCCAAATGTTTTTTTTTTTGTTTGTTTGTTTGTCCGTGCGGAAGCAAATTCATTAATCCACTCTACAGCTCCAATGCAATGGCCGATCAACTTCATTATTATGTTTTCAGGGTTATTAGGAGTTAAGAAAACCTAATAATGATAATATTGGATGGCTTATTTCGCATGATACCATAACATATACCATAACAAATATCGAACTCGCCGTTGGCTCGTCCGATATTTTTATGACTCATCCGATATGTTATGGTATCATGCTCAGCCATCCAATATTATATCAAACTTTGTACGGTGATAGTATATGGTGGCCTCATGTGCTGTATACTTTTGTGTTGCATTATTTGCATATTTATGAATATTAATGATTATTTATATAATTCCCGTCGATCATGCCACTGTTTTTCCGTGTTATTAATGAGCTCATTTGCATATTTGGCCTACATTGTCATTAATCCACTCTTAAACGCAATCACCGATCAACTTCATTATTATGTCTTTTGTACATAACCCAGCTGTCCGATTAATTTGTGTATCGGTCACCTGGAGCTACAGGGTTTTTTCATATCTGTAGCCTCTTCATAGAGTGCATAGTTCATATACTTTATATGTAAAAGTCTCTGTTGGTGTGATTTTTTTTTTGTTTATGTGACAAGCCATGACCAAAAATCACATTTTTGACTAAAAAACACATTTTGACCAAAAATCACATTTTTGACTAAAATCACTTTTTTGACCAAAAATCACATTTTGACCAAAAATCACATTTTGACCAAAAATATGTTTTTGACTGAAAAATCACGCCAAAAATCATTTTGACTAATAATCGTATTTTGACCAAAAATCATGTTTTTTACCAAAAAAAGATTCTGAAGACATAATAATGATAAAATTGACGGATAATTTAAGATGATGCTCTGAATTTATCAGTCTAAGCTAGAGTTTTCAAATATCACGCCGACTTCGCCTCGCATGATATTTGAAAACTCTAGCTTGACCGATAAATTCAGGTATCGCACTCAATCCGTCCAATTTTATATCAAACTTGGTACGGTGATAGGATATTGTAGCCTGATGTGCTGAATAGTTTTGTCATTTTATTTGCATATTTATGAATATTAATGAGCTCATTTGCATATTTTGCCTTTATTTCCATTAATCCAATCTCCAGCTTAAACGCAATCATCAATCAACTTCAAACTTGGTATTGTGATAGTACATGGTGGCCTTATGTGGTGTATAGTTTTGTGAGGTCCACCTGAATTACAAACCGTGTTGTGTTTGCATAATGGTTATCAGTGGCGTAGCTAGAGTTTGTGGTGCCTTGAGCCAAGGATAGGTCAGGTGGCATGGTTTGGCCCCCCCAACCCAAATTATTAAAACATTTGTGTGTGAAGCAAGGGAAAATTTCCACAAATACCACTAATTAATTTTGGTCATAATGAAGTTCAATTTCGATCTTAAAATGAATATTTGTGCGGAAATGCCCACCAAAATTTTTGACTTTTATCGCTTGGGGGGAGTGCAGAATCAAACGGGTCTATCCTCCAAATCCCACATTTGAAAAAGAAACCGGGCCTTCTGCTCTCCTTGAGCACTGTTGGTAAAGACAGAAAACTACTATCAATACTAATTTTATGGAAGGAGAAGAAAAATCCTCCCTCCCTCATCAATTCATGATAATCCTTTGGAGAAGAACCAAAACATTAATTAGCTACAGCCTAACAAAACTGGGAAATTAAATTTTCTTAAAATAATTATGTTCATATCCTCTATCCTTGCATACATACATACATACATAAAGATATTTATATAGCGCCTTTATCAAAGCGCTGAACAGGGAGGGAAAGGATGGAGAAAAAAAGAAAAACAGAAGGAACTAGAGCTAATTGCGCATACACATATACGCGACCTTAGCAATAGCTAATTAACTAGGCCTATGGCTAATTAGCCCAGCTATCTAGCATGCATACATGTATTAAGGCATATAAACAGCCAGCAGTAGTATA
Organism: Amphiura filiformis; assembly: GCF_039555335.1. NCBI lineage: Eukaryota > Metazoa > Echinodermata > Ophiuroidea > Amphilepidida > Amphiuridae > Amphiura > Amphiura filiformis. The sequence goes on along the minus strand of NC_092633.1, from coordinate 47,498,585 downwards.
ATATGCTGATTTTACTGAGAGGTCTTTTTTGAAATGCACTGTAATTTGAAATTGACCATAGGGACAATGGGAGCAAGGTTAATTTGTTAGCTCACCTATAGCATATGTGAGTTCAAAAGGTCCAGCAGTTTGGTGTAATTCATTGGAATATACATGTATAACTAGAACAGAAGTTTGTAGTATCATATAATTAGGCCAAGTAAAATAAAAAACATGTTTCAAGTCCGGATTTTTGTAAAAAAGGAGGAAGAGGGGGCTTTTTATTTTATATTTTCATGGCAAAATCGGTGTGAATACCCATAATTTGAGCTGTTTTAGCATACACAATAATGCCTGGAAAAAGGAGGAGGCCTCTTTTATTTTTGTTCTGAGGATATAGGCCGCCCCTCTAATTTTCATAAAACCTTCCAAAAGTGTTTCTTGTATTAGCAAGGCTATAAAAATATTTCTGCTTCCTAGATATATTTTTTGAAAAGTTATAACTGAATAAATATATAATTGAAGAAACCTCAAAAAGGAAGTGGATGGTACGTGAAACATGTTTATTTTTTTATTTGGCCTTATAATTATTAATTATATTACATAATTATTTTCCATAGTTGTGAAATCATTTTGTTAACCAAAAATTATTCAATATTCATGTAAATATTTCTGTGCAACTTTGGTCATGCGCTATTAGAGTGCGACTTCCTAAGGTATTTTTCTACATACCGGAAGTAATATCTTCATGACCTTTGACCCCAATGACCTTGGACCCCGATGGATGAATACAATGTGTAATGTTATCATGCTATATTATAATTTGTGGAATGACTTAGCATTTTTAGTAACAGAACAGAAAATCACATCAGCCATAATGACCTTCGTATGACCTTTGACCTCAAGGCTAATGCATGTGTCAAGTGACATCATCTTGCTGTGTAATTCGTGTAAGGAGTAGCAGTTTTAGTAAAAATAACAGGAAATAACATTTTCGGCCATAATGACCTTTCCATAACCTTTGACCTTGAGTTGGTCACGTGACATTTGTGCCACCAGCTATTGGTCCTGATGACCAAGTAACATTGTTGTACCATATATATTTGCGACAGCAGCAGCATTTTAGGGTATTTGGTTATATACCGGAAGTATCCCCTTAATGACCTATGACCCCAATTCTGGACAATAACTTTTAGACACTGGGTATAGCTGATGCATGTACCCAAGTGCCATAATCGTGCTGTATAATTTGTGGAAGAAGTAGCATTTTTAGTGAAATCACGTTGTTGGCCATTGACAGGAAGTGGATGACCTTTGACCTGAAGTTGATCATGTTTCATTTGTCCCCCCACCCAATGGTCCTAATGACCAACTATGGTCAACATGGCTCAAAGCATATGGCTACGGTGGCTCATTATAAGATTGACAGAAAGAAAGAAAGAAAGAAAGAAAGAAAGAAAGAAAGAACTTGACAGAAACAGACCTTAGCAATTTTGCAAATTGCTAAGGAACAAGAAAGAAGATATAAACTGAAAAGGTAAGTTTTCAGTTTCCTTCTGAAAACTGGAATTGATGGAGACTCCCTAATGGCTTTAGGGAGTTTATTCCATTCCCTCGGGCCAGAGACAGAGAGGGTATTTAAACCAACTGCTCTACATGCCATAGGCTGACTAAGCAGGGTCTTATTGGAAGAAGATCTTAATCCTTCTCTTCTGGGAGCATAGGTTGAAAGAAGCTCACAAAGGTAATTGGGGGCACGGCCCTGAGAGCACTTGAAAACATAAAGCTCAGTGAAGTTTAAAAAGAATTTGGTCCTGGATTGGAAGCCAATGCAATTGAATGAGAAGGTTGGAGGTACCAGTTGAGCGAGGGACAGAGAATATCAAACGCACAGCACAGCAGATCTGCAGTCTATTTCTTTCACCTTGAGTGATACCAGAGGATTGCTTTGCCATAATCAAGTCGGGACAGTAGGCCCATGAAAGTCAATTCGAGTTTATCGTCCCTTTTTTTCCCAGGTTGGTGAGGTGACTTTTTCATTTTTCATTATTTCATCAGATTTCATTATTGACCTAAAGTGCGTGTTGGTTTAAAGCCACACTCATACATGTTATTTATAAACATGTTTTTATATGGGTAGGGACTAGAAAAGTTAGAAAAGAGCCTTGTTTTGGTTCCAAGTTATAAATTAATATGTTTTACAAACAAAAATATATGTTTCCAATTGCTAAAACTGGTGAAAACACTGATACTTTGAAAATAATGAATTATTTTGGCATTTTGAAAATTTGACGCTGGTGTTTTTGGTGTCCAAAAAGTGACGCGGGCGGGGGACGATAAACTTGGAATCGACTTTCACGCGCCGTATGAGAGAACGAACAGCATGGTGACAGGTATCCTGGGCAATGAATTTACGGATGCGGTAAAGATACGAAGATGGAAATTGATAGACTTTGCGAGGGTGGTAGGCCTAATGTGGTCACGCATCCTTAGGCCCATAACATTACCCTGTGTGTGATTTTGGGCAACATCCCCTACCAAATTCATCTTGTCCCTCCCTCCCCACCCTCACCCCCCCACTCACACACACAATTTGAGCAAGCTGTTTCAGATATAAGCAACACAGATAACACAGATAATGACCTGCAAGTACACTCTTAAAATGATTACTCATTTTTTAATTTAAAAAAAAATTGACAACTTGGGAAACTTACTATTCAAATGGGGATATAACAGATTTCTCTTCAAAATGAACAGATTTCTCTTCATGAAGATTCAGATATTCATGAAAATGACTCATCAAATATGATAAGATTGCCTTGTTATTTGAATATAAATGAATAGGTCTTTATGAAAAATGACCAAAAAAAAACACCTGTAAAATTTATGGTTTATCTTCTCCCAGGAGAATAATAGAACCTTTTTGAAATCAATGAAATGGATATAAATCTTGTCAGATAATGAGTTGGAGATCTTTTCAATTTAAATAATTGGCCTAATTGTTACAATAAAATGGAAACTATTTATTTGGATAAGATTTTTGGTTTAATGTGATCATACCTAATCAAAATGAACAATGGGGGCTATCTCATCAAATCAAAATGGTTACGGGATTCAAAATAAATGAGTAGCCTAGGAATTCTATTCAGAAAAATGAATAGTGTGAAATTAGAGTGTTGGCCTTCTAAATAAATAATAGGATAGGCCCTATAAATAGGATAGGCCCTAAGGGAGTGTTCATAAATACTTTGGTGGGGGTTGGAAAATATGGGGGGATCAAAAATATTTGAGTCTTAAAAAGGGGGGATCAAAAACATTTGAGGGTAAAATTCTGGGGTAAAATGTACGAGAAGGCATGTGACATCCCAAATTTTTTCGCTCGCATGAATGTTTTAACATTCATGCGAGCGAAAAATTTTCAATTTTGTAATCTCAAGCTACAAATCAACAAAATGTGCACACTTCACAATTTGGGTGTAACACTATGACTCCAATGAGTAATAACTCCAAACGGTAATAGCTAATGAATTAATGACGATAGGGGTAGATCCTGGGGGATGGGGGATAAATCCCACCCAATATTTTGATAGGGGGGATGGTCCATACAATCATCCCCCAATGTTGATGTATATGGGTTTCTAACCAAAATTAACCCCATATTTGGTCATTTAAAACTAAAGAGTGCCATTTTTTTTGCACTTCGTGCAAATTAATTCCGGTTTTGTACTAGGCCTATATTTCACCAGTTTAGCTTCAATATGGCAAAAAATTTTGCGCGCTTCATGCGCATTTCTACCATAAACTTATTTTGTTGGCAAATGGTGTTGGATTCACTGGACTTCCAAGAAATTTTCTCCAACCCCAATGTCAAAAAGAAATCTATGCCACTATTAATGGTGTATATTTTTGGTTTCTTTTTTAGGACATGAGGGGGGGGGATCACAAATTTTAGACCATAAAAAGGGAGATAAAAAAAATCCACCCTTTTTTAGGGGGGATCAAAAAAAATTTGACGTCCGAGGTTCCAACTTTTCCACCCCCACCAAAGTATTTATGAACACTCCCTAATGGCAAACTTTTTAGGCCTACCCTCAGTAATACCTCAGTACTCTGATAGGCCAAAACTTTTGGCGCATGATGACGTCACTTCGTAAATATTAAAAATCTGCTCTGGAGCCTGCTCAAGAGGTGCTGTAAATTGGCACTCTGCTCTGCTCTGGTCACATGTTCATTTGGCGGGCTCATTCCTCATTTCTGCAGCATTGAAGCTCATTGACACAGATTCACACTTCACCAGCTCGTTCGTTCGTATGAGGAAAGCAAGCAACCATACTTTCACATACCCTGAGTAAAGATAGTCACTTGCGCTGAGCATCAAATTGGTCACTTATCGCTCACTGTTCAAAATGTGACATCTACACCAATTACAGTCCCCGAAACTGTCTACTTTTTAGCCGACCTCAATTCCGAAACATTTAGTGATAGTTAAAAATGCGATCCCCAACCCTTTGGTTACCTTTGGACGAATTTTTCGAAATCTCCGCGGAGTCTCCGTGTCTGAAATTCCCCGGTACAAACATCGAAAATGTCGCAAAATCTCAGTTCCGGTGATGATACTATATCCGCATCGCTGTTTTCATACATGAATATGCATATCTCTGACCCCTGTAAGGTCAAAAACGTGGCGTTGATTTCAACCAATCCGATCCACCGTTTAATAAGCAGCTTGATACTGACGTCATATCTGAGGTGACCAGGAGGCACGAGCTACCATTTTGGTAAACTGAACTCGACTCGTGCGTTCTTTTGGTTCACATAAATCGAACAAAATTTTCAATAACGGGTAATAGTATGATTTCAATTTTTTATTAATGAAGTTACTTGTAGTTTTGAGGAATGACAAAGTTGTTTTTGGAAACTTAGATGTTTGTTTCAACTGATGATGTAGGATCGCAAGGTGAGTGAATTCGTGAAGAGATTTGCTTGTTTGAGTGATAGTAGGATACGGGATGTAGGCTAGTCCTCTGTGTTTGACCGGCTCCGACGTCTCAATTCACGACGTCTCAATTCGTACCTGCTTACCAGACAGCAATACTGCGTATTGCTGTATGGAACCAGATATAACTTTCACAAACATTTATCATTACCAGTCTTCTCTTCTGCAAGTGCAAGTTAAAAGGAAGTTACATCACCGTGACGGTAGGCTAGAGGTGAGAATCTTTTTCTCGTTCTTTTCACTTGTTGATTTTAAGCTTTCCATGGCTGGCACTTTCCATTGGAACACATCTACCAAGATTTAGGGGTGGTGCAATAATTATGTGTACCCCCAGGGGTGAATTATAGGGGGGCAAAGATTTTTGGCAGGCCAAAAGGGGGGGGCAAGCATTTTTGGCCGGTCGAACGGGGGGGGCAAGCAATTTCTGGCACATATATTTTAGGCACCGTTTCTATATTACGCCCCAAAAAGGCGTAGGAAAAACGTTACTTTAACACGCTCAAATATGCAAAATTTCCTGCTCGCTTCGCCGTTTCGCATTATATGTTAAGACAATTTAAGGTTTTAAATTTGGGTTCCCAAAATCTTGCATGTGTAAGGGGGGGGCAAGATTTTTGGCACGTCAAAGGGGGGGGCAAAGGTTTTTGGCACGTCGAAAGGGGGGGGTAAAGGTTTTTGGCACGGCCAAAGGGGGGGGGCGATTTTGGCAGACCATTTTGAGAATTCACCCCGGGGTACATATAATTATTGCACCACCCCTTAGGCCGATGCATGACTTGTATTTTCACTTGTTGATCGTGAGACCCTGCAGGGAAGTGACACAGCAAGAGAGTGCTAGATTGTACTAGTAGGATATAGTAGGCCTATTAAATAACAAGAAATGTCTTTAAAAAAGACAATGCCTCCAAGATACCAGTGGGCACCTTTTGTTATTAGTTAAGGAGACACTTATAATGCTAGCTTTAAGGTAACGCTATTGGATATAGATTTTGTCTGATTGAAATATGTGAGTCCATTCTCTCCTGATTACAAGACTGAAAATTTTATTTTAATCGGATATTCGGTTACCAAAATATATGGCCTGTCAAAATGGCGCGAAACCAAGAAGTTGGCAACAAATTTCTTTTATTTTTGTTATGCAATGATGTCAGGTAGGCCTTATTTTCTAATTATATATGCAAGAATTGTACAAAGTAGAGATCGGCTAAAAAATAAGATATAAAACCCATGAATGCCTTTTTCCATGCAAATTTCCATTTGCATAATTAATTAGGGCCCTAATCAACTTTTCTAATAAGTGGCCCAAATTAATTATGCAAATTGAAATTTGCCAAAACGCAACCGAAATTTTGTAGTAGGTCTACAGTGTGTGTTCTACCCATGTACCATGCCTCAGTAGGCCTACTATAGCTCTTTTAATTGTATCTGAAATCTTTACTTTGCATAATTCATACATGTAGCCTAATTAGAAAATCATCTGGCAACTGGACTTGTCAAAAATATAGAAAATAAAAAGAAAGTTGTTGCCAATTTTTTGTTTTGGGTTCGCACCATTTTGACAGGCCATATATCTCAAGAACCGAATGTATAGTAATCTACAGGGCATAAGCTTTAACATATTATTTAAATAGAAAGAAAATCTAAATTTGTGCATTAGCCAATAGGGCCACGGTCACCTAAAGCCATCTTGCAATCTTGCAGATAATTCTGATGTATGAAATAAGACCTTCAAACTTTCAGATATGAAGAGTTCCAGATGCAGGCAGCCGCTTTCTGTTTTTTTAAATGCATGCCCAAGTTGTATCAAGAGTCATTTCTCGTGGATTTTTGACTGAAAATTACGATTGTAACGTTTCAGAGTAACAAATTTTCGTATCAGATTTTTTTAATGCTTGTTTATTATAGGCCTATTTTGTATTCAGGACTAAAATAATATTAATATTATTATATTTAGGGGGGTCTTTTTATAGGCCATTACTCTTTTGTATGTGTAATTAAATCAAAAATCAAAAACATTATTGTTTTGTTTTGTTTCCTTCATTTGTGCTTTGTCTTGCATCGAAAGGGCCAATATCAACACCTTGTTTGTAAGAGGTTGAAACGGTCATGGGTATGCATGCAAAAATATTGCAACAGTAGGCCTACTCAGTAGAACATAAAATACAACCACGCATGGGAATGGGGGAAGCAAATACTTTAAAACGAATTATTCCGAATTATATCAACGCAATAAAATTGCAATACTTTAGTACATGTATTTGAACAGCAATGCCGGGCAGCAATGAAGCCGCCATAGGCGCTGCTAGGCGTATCATACCATACATTGCAGTTCAAATGCATCGGATCATGATTGTGGCCTAGTCGAGCCTAGCATGCATGCCAGTCGGTCTGCTGACTCGCCGGCACAAAAATACCTCCAATTTTGCACAAAACAATCCATGATGTCAAATTATCACATCCAAAGTGTCGCCATGAACGCCAGCTTCAACTTCTCCAGCCAAAGTTTTTGCATTAATAATCAGGTTTCATGTAATCATGAAATTAAACCTTGTTTGATGTGTATTCCCATTGCCACAGCATAACGGTTTTCCAACTTGTCTTCAACGATAAAGCTGCTGATCACAATCGAAGGCATTGAGGTGGTGTGGCTGCTGATGAGCGCTGAGGTTACAACCTATAATTAAAGACCGAATTAAAAAGACTAGTTTGCGCTGACGTCATGACAAAGGCGCCGCCGTGATTGGTTGCTGACCTGCGCAGTATGGCATTTTTGGTCTGGTTTACAGGACGGCATACGCAAAGCTAGTCTTTTTAATTCGGTCTTCAATTATACAACATATGAGTTTGAAAATATTCTAATGCATAATTCATTAACTTGATAGACCCACGCCATTGGCGCCACGTGCTAGATGTTTCTAGAATCCCTATAGAATAAGATTAATTTTAATGCTAATTTATTGCACATGCTGAGGAAGCGTGATTACCTTTTTGAACATTCGGAAATGGCGATAGGCGAATTTATGTATGGCGCAAAGAGGTGGGGGATATATATTGGGCTTTCGATATTGGGCGGAAATTAGAGTACTTGTCAGAATATAAATTTGTACAATCGGCCTATATGCCGCGCAATGTGCGGCATTTTAGGTGTAAATTTCAAAGCATACTACCTCCTGCGGAGGCAGAAAAATCATATAGGCCTACTTGTACGTACTATACATGATACATGTATAATATACATGTATCATTGTATGTAACATTGTATATAGCCTATGTAAACTGTATGTATTGAAGTCCCGATTGAAGTGTAACATTGGTAAACTTTTATTACTTTTAATGTAGCCCTAACTAAATTAGGACGGTTCACAAACACTTCTTAGGGGGCGTGATGCAAAAAAATTTCATCGCAAATTTTTTTTAGGCCCTCCCCCTTTGAGATCTCACCAATTTCAGGGGCCCCTTTTTGACATGAAAATTATGGGTCAACCCCATAGAAAAGCATATTAACTCAATTTTCCCAGGAAAATTTGTCATTTTTTCAGGCTCCCCTGGCCCCCCCCCCCCCCCTTAGGAGGGGCAAAAAATTTCTGGGCCCCCTGTTTGCATCAGGCCCCCTAACAAGTGTTTGTGAACTGTCCCTAATTGTAAAATTGTTTTTCCAGCTGCTAAAAATTAACCAGTAGGCCCTATAGCTTGCCTTCAAGTTTGACTTGGACCCTGGCACGTATGTGGGGGATGAGGGAGCACCCCCCCAACTTGTGAAAGTCTTAAGTCTAAAAAAGTCACAATTTGAGAGGGTTTTTTTTTGCGTTCCACATTTTTTTTTAGAGGAAAGTCCACTTTTCACAAAATTGTCCACTATTTCCTTTTTCTAAATAAGCACCCTCCCAAAAAAATACTGCGTATGAGTATGGGCCTGCTTTGATCCACATTTCCCCTGACTCCACCACCCCACCCCACCTCGCCCATCCACCTCCACCCATCCACTTCCACTCTACCTACCTACTTCCACTCTACCCCACTCCACCCTACCCTCACTCAATGACCCATCCTAAACAAATTTTTCATTTAAAACCCATGTTTCGGAGGGGGGGGGGAGATACTCAAGTTTGGTTTGAGTAGGTGTGCTGCTTAGAATTTGAAAGTAGACCTATCATTCAATACGAAATTTGGACCCATCGATGTACCAAAATTAAAAACTTTTGGCCAAATTTAAGAATTGTCTTGGGGAAATTTAAACATTTTGGCTACAGTGAGGTAAAATTGGGCTTTTAGAACATTTTGAAAAAGGGACCCATCATAACCAAAATTGGCCAAGAAAAAGGGGTCATCGATGTACCAAAAGGCCGAAAAATGCTACTCATGTTTGCAGCCCGTCCCGTCCCGCCAGTGGTCATTTGTACTGAGTGGGTTTTTTTAGTATACTATTTTGTTATGCATGCCTCATTTCCCTAAATATGTTCCACTTTCTTTGGAATTATACCGACATTGTTCATTGAGAAGTAGGGTCCTGTTGGATTAATGTCTTAAAAAGGGGGTCATTGAGTATAACAAAATGGAAAAGGAGGGAAGGGGTCATTGCTTTTGGGTAGGCTATAACATTTTGTAATAAACATGATAAAAAGGGTCATTTGGTATAAAATTATTTTGAAAAAGTGGTCAGCATCAAAACTATGGAACAAAATTCTATTTTGTTCAAAATTTGCTCAATTTAGGCCCACAATATTACAAATTGGCTGAAATAAGAGGAAGTATCGAAAATGGTTTTTGTTTTTGTCCTTTTCTTATGATATGATGTTGCTCAGAGGTTGAAATAACCTGTTTTTGTGGTTTTACATACAATTTCTGGATACTTTAAAAAAAAAAAAAAAAACATTTCAAATTTTCAATTATAGCTAGTCTTTGTGGTTTTCAGCGTGCCAAATTCTCAGAAATGTCCTTTTTTACTTCCATGATAATTGTGGCTACTGGTACTCATCTGAAGATATGTTTTTGCCAAAGGTACACATTTTTAATTCCAAAATGTACATATTTTTACTCATTATGGTTTGGGCTGTCAGCCTATTTCACTTGCGAATGTCTCGAGTCTTTGTAGTTTGTAATAGCCACAGGTAATTATCTTTAAATAGTTCTTCTGGATTTGTAATTTTGAATACAAAGGTTATTATTGTGACCTATACTCAATCTCTCTTGGTGGTTTTACATTCACTAGGATCCACAACATGCTCATCCATCAGGGACACAGTTCTTTAACCCCAATACATTTCTTTATTCATTGCATGACCTTTGACATTTTTGTGTACAAAAACTCATACTCTGCAACTTGAGGTCAAATTTTGCACTTATGATTGTTTATGAGGTTATTGACTTATGCCATTGGGATGAGGCTATTGTGGTCCATAGTGATTTCTTTCAGATCTGCTCAATGGATTTGTTGGCAGGGTTGCCAAACCCGCGATTTGGTAGCCCAATTGGGCGACTTTTGAAGATTTTTCCCATGACTTTTGACAATTTCCTGTCCCATAGAAACCAATGGTTAAGAAAAAATTTGGGCGACTTTTCAACATTGGCTCCCACGACTTCCGATAGTTTCCTGCCCCATAGAAACCAATGGTAAAGAGAAAAATTGGGTGACTTTTCGAATATTTGACCCGCTATTCGGGCTGAAATCTTTTGGCAACCCTGTTTGTTGGTTAGATTCAATTTGTGCAGAGTATTTGATCTGCTTTTTCTTATTTGATTGACCTTTTGTAGCTGAGGTGATTGACCTGGGGTGGAATTTCTTTTTTCCTTAGCAATTTGCAAAATTGCTAAGGTCTGTTTCTGTCAAGTTCTTTCTTTCTTTCTTTCTTTCTTTCTTTCTTTCTTTCTTTCTTTCTTTCTGTCAATCTTGTAATGAGCCACCGTAGCCATATGCTTTGAGCTATGTTGACCATAGTTGGTCATTAGGACCATTGGGTGGGGGGACAAATGGAACATGATCAACTTCAGGTCAAAGGTCATCCACTTCCGGTCAATGGCCAAAAACGTGATTTCACTAAAAATGCTACTCCTTCTACAAATTACACAGCACGATGATGGCACTTTGGTACATGCATCAGCTATACCCAGTGTCTAAAAGTTATTGTCCTGAATCGGGGTCAAAGGTCATTAAGGGGATACTTCCGGTATATGACCACATACCCTAAAATGCTGATGCTGTCGCAAATATATATAGTACAACAATGTTACTTGGTCATCAGGACCAATAGCTGGTGGCACATATGTCACATGCCCAACTCAAGGTCAAAGATCATGGAAATGTCATTTTATGGCCGAAAATGTTATTTCCTATTATTTTTACTAAAACTGACTCCTTATACACGAATTACACAGCAAGATGACGTCACTTGCACATGCATTAGCCTTGAGGTCAAAGGTCATAATGAAGGTCATTATGGCTGATGTGATTTTCTGTTCTGTTACTCAAAATTCTAAGTCATTCCACAAATTATAATATAGCATGACATTACTTGCATACATCCATTGGGGTCAAAGGTCATTGGGTCAAAGGTCATTGGGGTCAAAGTTCATGTACGTATTACTCCCCGTATATGTAGCAAAATACCTTAGGAAGTCGCACTATAATAGCGCATGACCAAAGTTGCACAGAAATATTTATATGAATATTGAATAATTTTTGGTTAGGCCGAATAAAAAAATAATCATGTTTCATGTCTTCTCCCGCTTCCTTTTTTGAGGTTTCTTCAATTTATATTTTTATTTTTTGAAATTCAGTTATAACTTTAAAAAAAATATGTCTAGGGAGTAAAGATGCTTTCTATAGCCTTGCTAATATACAGGAAACACTTTTGGAAGGTTTTGTGATAATTAGAAGAGGTCTATCTCGTTGAACAAGATATAAAAAGATTCCTCCTCCTTTTTCCGGGCATTATTGTGTGCGCTAAAACAGTTCTAATTATGGGTATTTGTACCAATTTTACGATTAAAAATAAAAAGCCCCTTCTTCCTCCTTTTTGAAACATGTTTTTTTATTTTACTTGGCCTTATCAAAATGATTTCACATACTGTAATATTATGGAAAATAATTATGTAATATAATTTATGATTATAATTATAATACTACAAACATCTGTTCATACATGTATATTCCAATGAATTATACATATGCTGGACCTTTTGAACTTGCATATGCTATAGGTGAGCTAACAAATTAACCTTGGTCTCTAGCCAAATTTCAAAGTTATAGTGCATTTCAAAAAAGACCTCAGTAAAATCAGCATAATATACTACTGCTTACATGCATTCATGCTATATAGCTGGGCTAATTAGCTATAAGCCTAGTTAATTAGCTATTGCTAAGGTCGCGTATATGTGTATGCGCAATTAGCTCTAGTTTTGGGGTTTTGTTTGACAGATGAGGTGGTGTGGTTTCCTTGGTTTTTTGCTCATCCTGTTTTAGTTTTTGTGTGAAAAATACTGCATTTTTCTGCTCCAAATCATCAAATCTTAAATCATCACCTGTTTCCAACTAACTGGTTTTGTTGGTCAGTGAACTCAGCTAATTTTGATGTTGCAAGCAATTGATGTCTTTTCCTCACAACAAGTTATTGGGGTGCGGATTTTGAAAAAGTGGACATTTTTAGGGGGGGTGCCTTCCAAAAATTTGGACCTTTTTTGACAAAAAAAACTAAAAACCTTAAATCTATTTGGCTTGTTATATATGCAGTTTGCCTCCCGCCCCCACTTTTGAGGCAAAACCCCCAAAGTACGTAAATTTCCACTTTTTGCTGCAATTTTGCACAAAATTGGTCAATTTTGCTGCCCTGAAATTCACTTTGCCCTCCCCAGGGTTCGATTTAGGGGGGTTTTACATGCACAAATATGCATGTAACTTTGGCTCTGTGCATGTAGAATTTTGCCTGTGCATGCAAAATTTTCTGTTATTCAGCCCATTTTGAGGAAAAAATCAGTTGTTCATGTAAATTTTATTTTCTATATCGACCACCCCCCCATGCTCTGGTGCCGCCACTGGCTATATGCTCGCAAATTACATTTTTCAGGAATTGTTTATACTTTTGCAAATTGAGGTGCGGCTCCACCCCCCTGCATACGGGCCTGCTTTAGGCCATTTGCCAGTACCATACCAATTCTGTAATCCCTTCAATAGAGCGGGATAGCCAAACACTTTTGATTCAGTGTTGGACTTTACCAGTGGGTAACAGTTAGGGCTGGCCAAAAGGGGGCGAAAGCATTTTTTAGCAGGTTGAAAGGGGTTTTAAGCGATTTTGGGCAGGTCCAAATATATGCAAAAAATCCTGTGTGATTATAACACTGCAATTAGCCACTTAGATTAGGAGCGCGTTTTCCTGGGTTGTGCGATGAGCCATAGTCGGTTTGTTTTCTTCCCATTAGTCATGGACCACTTCAAAAGGCAGGGTGTATCACTGATGCATATTATAATCCATCTTTCAATATGAGCCCTTATGAATTTGAGAGTTAACATGAAACAGTGGGAGTAAAAATGTTTAAGGGTGCTAGCATTTTCCCATTAATTTGTTAGATAGTCATGATACTTTGTGCATGTGTGTGCTGAAAATTTTCGGGGCATGTTGTTATTCTGAAGGGTCGTTATTCCGAAGGGTCGTTATTCCGAAGGGTCATTACTCCAAAGGGTCGTTATTCCAAAGGGTCATTATTCTGAAGTGTCATTACTCGGAAGGATCATTATTCTGAAGAGTCGTTATTCCGAAGGGTCATTACTCCGAAGAGTCATTACTCTGAAGGGTCGTTATTCCGAAGGGTCATTATTCTGAAGGGTCATTACTCCAAAAGGTCATTATTCTGAAGGGTCGTTATTCTGAAGGGCCGTTATTCTGAAGGGCTGTTATTCTGAAGGATCATTACTCCGAATTTAAAAAAGGCTTGTTATTCCGAATTTAAAAAAGGCTTGTTATTCCGAATTTAAAATAAGGCTCGTTATTCCCAAGGGTCATTACTCCGAATTGAAAGCAAGGCTCGTTATTCCGAGTTTGAAATTTTTCCGACGCACCCCAAAAATCCCACTGGAGGGCAAGCAAACAAAACTTTTTTGGGGCCTAATTGTAGTAATTTCTTATGTTTTTTCCTTAGAAAGTAAGCTGCTTGGACTTTGATTCACTTGTATTAGCTTTGTGTGCCCCGGAGACAAGATGCCACCAAAACAAGTCACTAGCAAGGGCACCAACAGCCAAGGGAACACATACACCAATTACAGTGATGGTGGGTACGCATATCATAACACCCACACAAATTCGCAAGGAGAGAACTGGAATAGTAACTACTATGCGCCAAAGGGCAATGATGGTGCAGCGTTTTATAGTAGCACAGGACCAAAAGGGACAGCGTTCTATGAAAACAAGTCTGGGGATAGGACGTATTTTGACAAGAAGTAGACTCTTTCTTTGTTGCAGAGAGGTAAGTGCCCTAAGTGCAGGTGCTTTCAACTTTTTTGTCTCTTGATCTTTTTAAAGATTTGCAGTCACTATTTGAAGAGCTTATTTCCAAACTGTGTTAAGTCCACCCACCTTCAAAATTGAGATTTTTATGAAAATGGGTAGTGAGTAACTAGGGCTATCCAGCAATGTGTTTGTTTTTTCCCAAAATTAGTCAAGTTTCGAAATATTGACACACAAAGTATCGATTTTTTTCCAAAACGTGTTAAGTCCAATCCAGTTTTGTAGCAAACTGTGTTAAGTCCACGAACAATGCCCTTGTTGGCAGCTTGTAGGCAAGTAGCACGGCATAGGGCTTCCAATAGTTAATCGCCAACGTTCTTGTTTGGTCCTGAGACTAGTATACATGAATTTGGTCTGCATAAAAAGTTGTTGTTGTTTTTGTTTTATATTAGTAGGCTTAGTTTGTATGGGATTTCTGAAATATTTGATAGATACCTCCAGAAAGACATGAATAGGGTGGGAAGGGGGAGAGGGAGAGGCTGTGATGGTAGAATTAATGTTAGAGGTTGGTGGTAGAGTTAGTTATTTTGTATGCTTATCAAAATGTGCTACTAAATTCAAGGTATAATTTTAAAGTTAAAGGTATAAAAAAACTTAGGACTTAAAAACTTACGACTGTCAATATGAGATTAGGGTGGCAGCATGGGGGAGGGGGAAATATTTGTGATAATGTGTTAAAACAAGTGGATATTTCAGGTCATCACTTATTGTCAGTGAAATGATGTTTATTTAATTCTGAGAAATGCAATTCAACTAAGTTTTGAATTTTGAACTATTTTAAACGTCGAATTTAAATAAAAAATGGGCAGCAGGAGGGGGTTCGATGCAAGGTGTTTTGTGGCAAAATTGTGTTTTATAGTAGAGAGAATCACGTTTTTTATGTTTCTAATAAATTTGTTATCTTTTAAGACTAGTTTGAGAAAAATATGGTTAGTTCTGTGTTACAGATACTATGTTTTGTGTCAAAATGTGTTAAGTCCATGCCAGAAATTGTGATTTGTGTCAAAACGTGTTAAGTCCATGCTATTTTTAAAACAAATTAATTCATTAAAAAAATCAAAAGTCTCTAGATTTTAACTTAACATGTTTTTATGGTCCTATTTATGTCGCCTTCACTTCACTGTAATTTTATAGAAATCGAACTTTTTTTCATTGCCATAAAGAAAATTCCTGATTTTCTTCAAAGTGAATCTTGTGGACTTAACACGGTTTGGAAATAAGCTCTTCATTTATATCTGTATATGTCCAAACTGCTAAAATAATGCCATTTCAAACAGGGACTGTCTTTTGGAATTTGCAGGACAGCATTAAATGAATGCAAGGTCAACTAAGGCAATCAGATTTAAGGAAAGTACATGTAATAGAGAGCGATTGCTCTTGCTCTTGCTCTCCTCAAAACGCAGTCCCTCAAAACGCAGTCCCTGTTTTCAAAAGTATCACTACTGGTACTGGTGAAATCAAAATAAGCTTGGTAGCAATGATTATTGTCACATGATAATGTCAACAAGTCTTGTGCAAAAACTATGCAATGAGTTATAGAAAAAAAACTGTTCAAGTGAATTAAAGTTACGATCATTACCTGATGCATTGATATTGCAAAGGCTCATATTAATGTATATTGTTGAATCTGTGGGTATACAAAGTTGAATGATGAAAATTTTTGTCACCCAAAAATGGCCCTTTTCAGCAAAGTTGGCCATAAATCCATACAAAAATCATAAACTACAGACATTTTTACCCAATGTTTATTTTCACCCCTAAATTTTTTTTCACATTTTTGGCAGTGAAACCGGGGTCAGATCTATCATCTTTAACCATGTCATATGGATATTTAGCCCCTGAAATCCCAAAGATAGCCCCTGATGAAGTTAAATTACAGGAGGGCAATTCTTTTTCAGAAGTAGCCCACAAAATAAAGTAAGTACAATATTTTGAGGCCTGCTACCCCCCTTTAATTTTAATTACAATTGTTGCCAATTCTTTATGAATCGTTTTTGCAATGTAAAACTATTATTTAACCATGTGTGTTCTCTTCTTTTGTCCTTTTGTTAATTCCAGATTTCAGAGATGCCACTTTTTGGACAGCTGAACCCACTATTGCCTTGTTGTTGTTGATACGATACTGGAATCCAGCATTTGATTGACAAGAGAATATGATTACTTTAATTTCAAATCAGTATTTTTTTAGTTCTTCACCCGAGATGAACATAGACTAACTCGATTTCAAGCCTACGTAACTGTAAATTATAATCTGTACTATAATTTGTCAACCAGAACCTACCTTAAAGAGAGTCTCCGGTAATCACAACATTATGCCTTATATGTAAGAAAAATAATTATCAAGCACGAATCACATGGTTTTATTTAAAACAAAACTCATAGTGACCATAAAAACGAATAAAAACACCAGTCTCTCAACACGCGATATTCAAAATTCTCGGCCGCCAAAATTGTTGAGTGCAATGACGTCCCAGTAATACAATGAAGGATGACGACAATTGAGCGCAAGTAACCATTACGTCATTGCACTTAGACAATTTCTGCGCGGGAAATTTGAATATCGCGTGTTGCGAGCCAACTGTTTTCATTCGTTTTTATGGTCAATATGAGTTTGTTTTAAATAAAACCATGTGATTCGTGCTTGAGAATTATTTTTCTAACATATAAGGCATAATGTTATGATTGCCGGACACTTTCTTTAACAGAATGGGACAGACGTAATTGCAATCCTGTATTACGTTGCTGGGATGACAAAACCTCATATTTTAAAAAAAGTGAAATGTTCGGGACTCAAGAGAAAAAAACACACACTGCTGTCTTGAAATCTTAGCAATGCTACTCCCGATTCCAGAAAAATACATAATTGTTTGGGGATTAAAAAAACCATCCTGTTTTGCCAAATAAAACAGCCCTATCCTAATCCTGTTATGTAGAACTAACTAACGATTTCTTATATTGGCCAATTTTTGGACATAAGGGCCAAAAACATGCATTGAGGTGTTTCAATTTTGTGACTGCAATTATTTTTTAAAAATATGCAAACTTGCATGCTTTTAGGCCATTTTCCCTCAAAATACAAACATATTAAAATGTTACTGCTATTGCCACTGAGATGCTAAGGATTAGGATTTAGTTATGTTTAAACAAAAAAAAATGTTATGTCTCAAAATCCATGGCAGTTTCAAAAACGAATGCATTTTTTTATGAAGATTTTATAAAACTTCATTTTGAATTAAGATGTCATTATACCTAAATAAACAATGCGAGTATCGAATCAAGTAACATTTCTTCCAAAGTTGTCTCAGAATTTCACGATTTTACGGCAAAAAACTTTTTAAAAAATGGAAAAAATAATGAATTGCCATTTCAGCTGACATGGACGCATAAAGAAAAATGGCATTGAGACATATTATTACTCTCTTTTTTTAGCCTGAACAGGATTATGTCTTTTAATCCAAAAAATTGGTGCTGAATTTTTCTGGAATCAGCGTAATGACTGTTCTTTGTTACGGTAATATTAAAAGGAACAGCCTCTTTTGTAATAACTCTGGATATCATAAAAACACTAAAAATGTAATCACATGGTTATTATTTTTTTTGCACAATAACATTCATGAAATATGGACTGATAAAACCTCATAACTCAAGTATGTTTTTGTAAAATGCAAATGGAAAATAACAGAGGGTTTATTTTTTGACATTCAAGCTTTCGTCATTAAATGTCTGGCTTGCTACTCCGGGAAATCTCAATTTCACCAAGAATTAAAGACTTCAGGATGTGTAACACATACGGTACTACAAATTTTATGAAAAATAAGGTCACAACAGATGAATCTCTTTACTGAAGGTCACAATGCAGGTTTATTTTCGCCAGCCCATTCGGGCTGGTACCTGTTTCAGGTTTGGGGTCAGTTTACTCAAGAGATTATATTTTAGTGGTATTGGAATGATTTTTTTTTTTTTTTTTTTTAATTTGATTTGTTAGGAAAAGTAATTATGTTTTGCCGTTTCAACGAATCGAAAACGAGTGAGTATTACCAAAGTTATGTTTGAACTAATTAATTATGACTTTAAAAGTTTAAAGGCCTAAATGTAACAATAATAGTTAATATATATAGCATCATATGGTCAGCAGAAGAAAATCTGACATCACCTATGATGTCATATCAGTGTCCTTGACCGGGGGTCTTTACTTCTTGACCACTGAACAGCGTGATATCATGTTGATAACAGACCTATAGAATCAAAAACTTCATCATATTCCCGGATCATATCACAGATTCTCAACAATCTGTGATCATATGGACCATATTGATGTGAAAGTAGTTATCTATCATATCCTGTGTCGTTTTATGGATAAAAATGACTCAAAATGTTATTGATGAAATGGTTGCTATCATAAACATCAGTTTTGTCTTTTCAACGGGAAAAATCCGATGCAAAATAAAGTTTTTAGGGCCTAGCTATAATATGGGCATAATTTATGCATATAGTATTGAACAATGTACCCCATTTGACATGCACTTATAGATAAATAAATTGTCTTACTTTATTAATTTAATAACTTCTTTATATTATAAATAAAATGACACATAACTATTTGATTCATAAAATTACATTCAACAAAATGATTGAAGAGAAAACACACAAGGCACTAGGCAGACTGTTATAGAATGGAGTATGTAAGATGCCATGTCCATAGCTTCGCAGGAGTTTCCGACTAGCAATCAACATGATCAGCACATTCAGAAAAACACAGTTTAAGAGTGAAGATTGTAGTGAGTAACCAGTCCTTTATGAATGTGCTGGCCACTATCTATTATAATATAGTAGGCTTAAACTATACATTGCGAATTAATTAAGTTATTTTAAAATAAAATGTACATGTTAGTTAACTCAAACCGGCAGTGTATATATAAAGCAGTGAAATCGGACATTCCTAAGCGAAGATATTGAGTTAAATAAGTTCTGGTATTACAAAATTGGAAATTGAGATATCGTGGGTAAAAAGCTGAAAAGACAAAAAAAACAACGACAACAACAACAAAACAAACAGACCAGAACAATTTGGAGTACATGTAATGAATTAAAAGAGTTGACATGAGATTAGGAATTAATGTTTTCTGCTGTTTCAGTGTGCATGTTCTCATCGTTGATGGCTTGGTGGACTGTCATGTAGATGTAAGCGTGATCCTAAAAATGCCTTTCACATTGACCAAAACTAATTACAAGACCTCTTCTACATTGAGGCTGGCTTCCCCTTTTAAAGGGAGTTTTTATTGCAGATACAAGCTATGTTAGTATCAGCCCGGGGGGGAGGGGGCACTTGTATTTCAAGGTGGACACCATGCTTGTGTACAAAAACCAATAAAAAGGGTTGTTTTTTCAGCATTGGGCAAGTACAGCTTGTACCTCTTTAGGGTGTCAAAATGCCAAGAGAAAAGAGTATACCTTTCCAAGCAATAATGGCAAAATACAAAAGGGTGAAATATGCTATGTTTGGCTTCTATCAGAGCACATCATAGAAAAGAAACATCAAACTACTAATATTACTTGTGTAAATACTTGTTTAGGCTATGTTTTGCACGGGCCGAGCGATACTCGTTTAGGGTGCGTTTCACGAGTACATGTGCATCTTGTCCATCACGTAATGTAAGTGCCCCGGAGTATCAGAAAGTCTAGTGGCTACAAAATCAGGATCAATTGAGTAGGCTTTGTCATCCCAGCAAAACGATAAGGCTGTTCAATGAATCTCTAATTCTGTTCATATGTTGTAATAGTTAAGGTTCATTGTTTTTGTATTAAAATACTGGTTTGTTCGAAAACGTTTAAATTAGTTTGGAAGATGGAGAAAACTATGATCCGTTTGTCTCATCAATGATTTATTTTTTAAAAGCAACAATGTGAGAGAACTTGTTTGCTAATTATTTAGATATAGTATGTTACATAATATATATATATATAGATAGTCCTATTGACAGGGGGTACTCTGCAGAAAAGAGTAGGTACAGTGCCACTGGTATAGGTCGCATTTTCTACTATAACAATGGGGCATTTTTATGATGTTACTATGTGATGGGTCATTTTTTTTTGTCAACTTGACAAATGGATTGGGATATTTTTTTTATTTGTTGGTTATTATTATCTTTTAGAATTTACAGGAGAGCATTTAATAGCTCTTCTGCAGTATATCAGATTTAAGGAAAGCGCTCTTCTCAAAAGGCAGTCAGTGACTATATGAGTATAATTGAAGAGCTTTGTTGCAAAACCCCTTACATCCACTTGCCCAATTTTGAGAACACATCAAAAAAATACACTGATATAAGGAGGTTTTCAACAAAAGCAGTTTTTGGCAGGATGCTCATCTTACCCTGAGACTAGTAATCCAACTCAGTCCTACGCAAGCATCCCGCCAAAAACTGCTTTTGTTGCAAACCCCCATATATCAGTGATTTTTTGTGTTCTCAAAATTGGGCAAGTGGATGCAAGGGGTTTTGCAACAAAGCTCTTCACATGGTGCATCATAGTTTTGAAGGGTTACTATAAGAATGGGTCATTTTGTTGTGTACAATATGGAACTATATTGCCCTCTGGCAGCACACCTGTACCAAGATATGGACCAAGTACCCCCCTGCATATTACCGTAACCACCCGGGTATAAGCCCACCTTCAGGAATAAGCCCACCCCCTATTTTTCAAAACATTCTGGGAACAAGGGTGCACTCGGCTATAAGCCCAGTACTAAATTTGTGGCCAAGTTCTTAAATCAAATCAATGGTTTTCTATCACATTTTAATACGAACAAAATATAAAAAATATCAGTTGATAATTTAACATTCCACACTTAGAATTTTAAGAAATTGACATAGATGATAGAAATTACTGGTACATTGGGCATATATACAAATGGGGATGATTTTTCTTATTTATAAATTCAAGTACTAGCGCTAGCCCCTCCCCGGTTATAAGCCCACCCCCATTGAAGTGAAATCTGCCATCTGGGGGGGGGGGCTTAAACCTAGGTGGTTACGGTACATGCAATTCAATAATCAGCTTGTGCAGCATTGGGATAGCTTTAAAACTGGGGTGAATTGTATTTTGATTGAGACCGATTCCTTACTGGATGCCGATGTTTACTTCATCTGCACTTTTGAAGCAATCTCATGAATGACCATGTTTTAGATCTAGATACTAGTTAGTAGTAGTGTTATAGTTTATCATCTCATCTCTTATATTATATCACATGACATATATATTTTGAATAAAACATACTATACTTGTTGAAGAGTAAAATGTATGAGTGTTGTTGAATGCCAGTGTCATTTTGTGTGAGGTGATGTTAAAATATCATCACCAGCATGCCTATTTTGATAACAAGAAATGTCTTTAAAAAATGGGATAAATGAGGGACCCTGTATGTAACCTAGAAGTATAATATATAGCCATCATTATTAACGAGGGCCTTAGCCAGGATTTTTTGTGGGTGCTGATTTTGAAAAAGTGGACTTTTTTCCAAGGGGGGTGACTTTCTATTTCCTCACCAAATTTTTTTGACCAAAAAATTAAAGAATCAATTTTTTGGACTTTCTGTATACTTGTGCAAATTTGAGTGGGGGGGGGTTGCAACGCCTGTCATCAACCTCCTCCCAGTCTGTCCAGGTTCAAGCATTTGTAAATTGAGTGGACTCGCATTGAAATGACAGGAATTTTGAAAAACTGGAAGTGTAAGCAGAATGGTCGACTGCAGACTCCGTCGGATAATGCTTTTTCAATGGGAAATGAACTTTGCTGCTCGGATGATGTCACGATGATGTTATAGCTACCCGGGGTTAGCTAGCATTCATTCCATATTGAAAAGCGTGTTCCGACAGATCTGCACTCGACAGCCCTGTAAAATAGGTCCCACCGACTAGCGACTTCATCACTCAACATTTTTGGTTAATCCCATAATTCCTTGCAGTTAGACCTGAGACGTTGTCATTTGACGTCACACCGACTTGCATTGCACAGTAACTACGGTATGTGTGCATCAGTGTGACGTCAAATGACTTCTCGGGTCTGGGCTTATGGGATTTACCGAAAAGGTCAATAGCATTATGTAAATATTATCTGGACTACCAGCTTTTAGGGACTGTTTTATCCCTCTGAAAGGGAATTGACCTTAATTGACTTTTCTCGAAGAACATGAGTTTTCTGTTTTCTATGGGGTTGACATACCCTAATGGCCAAAAGAAACTAAAATTGTTTTAGGGGGCTGGGGCTATCATTTTCTTAGGAAGAGGTGTCCCAAATTTTCCAAAAGTCGGCATCAATAAAATTGCGACCTCTATTTCAGCAACAAAGATTTTATGACCCCACCACTGATATACGTCCCCCCTAAACAGGTTAAAATTGTATTAAAATCAGTCTTTGAATAAAATAAACACTGGTCATCTTGACTCCCTACATTTTGGTCATCAAAAATTTTATGACCTCCCTATTTTTCTTTCCAGGAATTTATGACCCCCCATTGATATTTGGGGACCCTTTCCGAAGAAAATGATAGCCCATAATACCTGAAAGGGGGCCCTGAAAAAAAAAAACATGCTAATTTGTCTTTTTACATTGGGCATTTTAGTGTTTGTGAATGGTCCCTTGCATGATAACGAGTTCTTCGGTTGTTTTAGGACTCCCAGATTCAAGGATGTTTTCAAAAGGTGGATTTCCCTGTTGAGATTTATTACAGATTTATAGTCCTCTGTGAAGTGCCTCTACTTATATATAAACTGGCCTCAAAAAGAAACTATTTCACAAGGTCATATCTTAAAATGCTGTCCATAAAAAATGAACAAAAATTGCACACAGGATTACTTCAATACTCTACTCTAAACACTGGTCAGTAACCAAACAGTTGTCCAACTGACACAACAGCAAAATGCACTGACATGGAACAGCTTCCTGGACCACATTCACAGCCCAATAATTGGCACCCAACCCAAGACCCGTTTCTTGAAAGTTTGTGAAAATCAGAAGCAGCCTCGTTCCACACTATTCCACTTACTCTTTTGAAATAATCACCTGTGTAAGGATCTCGTAGGCATTCTCACAGATTTCTTTTGTCTTCGCCTG
This sequence comes from Amphiura filiformis, assembly GCF_039555335.1. Lineage (NCBI taxonomy): Eukaryota > Metazoa > Echinodermata > Ophiuroidea > Amphilepidida > Amphiuridae > Amphiura > Amphiura filiformis. The sequence goes on along the minus strand of NC_092633.1, from coordinate 47,475,008 downwards.
TGAATGTGGTCCGTGTCAGTGCATTTTACTGTTGTCAGTTGGACAACTGCTTGGTTACTGACATGTGTTTAGAGTCCCGGTTAAGAGTAGAGTATTGGAAGCCCGGATTGGAAGTAATCCTGTGTGCAATTTTAGAGTATCATAGTGAAGTAATCCTGTGTGCAATTTTTAACTCCCAAAACATTTTCTGAATCCTTTTGAGAGAAATATATGAACCATACTGAATTATTTGAAATTTCACACATTCCATATTTGTTGTGGCCATTTCATTTTATAGGCCTACATTTATGCAAATTAGACATTGTTCGCGCTACTTTAATTTTCTGGGACCGTTTGGTATGTTTTTCTTTTCTTTCTTTTTTTCGTGAAATTCTTTCAAACAAGACTCGTTTTCGATGGATTTTCAAAACGTAAAAGGTGAGTACACATTCCAATATTTTCGAAATATTGAAACCAGGGAGGTAAATAACATGTTAACTGGGTGGGCATTTGCCCACCCAGTAAATTATTTTGCCCACCCAGTAAATTAAACTTGCCCATTGCCCAAAAGTGCCCACCCAGTAAATTATTTTGCCCACAAAAAATGGGCACCATATAATAATTACCATCTAGTTTTACTGCTTTTTTCCTGCGTAGGAGTAATGGTGAGTGATAATTCCCAAAGTGAAATATAATATGATATACCGGTACAATTTTACTTGAAAGTTGCTAAATGAATATGCTAAAAATTGGCACAGATCCTGGAGAGAAAGGGGGAGGGTATAATGCCCACTTTTTACATCAATTAGCCAAATTGTACGCAAAAACAGATCTTCCAAAAATCCAAACGCCTGGATGCCAATAATTATCGCTGCCCACCCAGTAAATTATTTTCCATTATTTGAGGGCAAAAATAAAATTAAATTGCCCACCCAGTGAATTATCCTTATTTACCTCCCTGATTGAAACTGCCTAATTCAATAACCAGTTCTGTCCGTTCAAGTTTTCTTTTCATAAACTTTTTTGGCAGGTTTCTTTCTTTCAAACGTTCTTTTTCAACTATAGACCTATAAACCTTTTTCTTTCCAACTTTTTTTCCAACTATCTGTCAAACTTTATTTCAAACCATTTAGTTATTCCTCAAACTTTCCTTCAAACGTTAATATCTTTCAAAATTGAACAACTTCTCTTCAAACGTTCTTTCCGCTTTCTTTAGGCCCTAATTATAGCTTTCTCTCATTTTGTTTGTTTGTTTTCAATTTCTTTCTAACTTTCTATTAATTTCTTTCAAACTGGAAGTGTTTAAATCACGAATGCTCACAAATAAAAGTTCAAGACTGAAAACCAAGTGGACAATCAAAAAGCATATCTCTGACTGCATGTCCCTTGAAAGACTCCTTGAAGTAAGTATGCAGCATTTTAGTATGTTTAGATCATGGATTAAACTTGCAAACATTTATTATATGTATTGTTTTTATTCTATCTATTTTCATAAACAATTTGGGACGGGAATTCAAGAGATAGCCTATTTATTTCTGAACCCAGACTTATCTCCAAACTTAGTGTCATTTTGTTGCATTGAAAATAGTCCCAATCCATCAGCTGGCGTCTATTTATGACGTCATCTCCAAGGAAACATTCCTGTAAATATGGCGGCGTACATGACGATGAAGAGCAACACACGCTAGCCAAATGAGAAACTAATTTAATGCATGTGTGTGATTGACATTGTTAAAATTTAAGCCAAAGGTGAGATTTTGTTTTACTTTGAGTCTATATACTTAGGAAGAAAGATGTTGTTTTTTCGTGGACATTGAACCGCTTTTTCAGCAACATAATCCACGCCGAAAAATCAAATTTAAATGTAAACATGGTCATGATGGTAAACACTGATGCACTGTCAGTCACTGTGACTGTGTACAGTACTGTACAGTAACTTTACTGCAATGACTGAGTGCCAGGCTAGTACAAGGAACTTATACGATGTCCTCATTCACAAACTGATACTATAATGGCGAGCGGTCCGAATTTTGAGCCATACAAGTTTACATGGAGTCATGGTGAACTAGTGCACTACAAGGACAAAGTCAGGAACTTATACGATGTCCTCATTCACAAACTGATACTATCTGTCCATCGTATAAGACTGTTACCATACGGCAATGTGGTGAAGGAATATTACACAGTCAAGAATAGGCTCCATCATTTTTTTATTATGATCCCTCCCAGTCTCCATGGTCTCCCGAAACATCAAAACATCAAAAGCGTTGCACTTATACTCATGTACTATAGCCAAAATAACAATTTCTCGATCATGAGAGGATGTACCTTCTGTGTCAGCGTACTTTTCATAGAATAACACGATCGCGCGACCTGCATGACCGAATCTTGACCTTGCCTAGCAACGATCGTGTGATTGGTCAATTCTCAAAAGCTGTGTTTGCGCCGCAAGCGCCGGTCTTTGCGTAGTACGCTCGGCGCAAATAACTGTGCGTACCCAAGTTGGCTCTCATGATCGAGAATTTAATATTTTGGCTATAGTAAGACTGTCCTTTTTCACATAACGCAGACAAAGTAGGGCCAACTTGCCTAGAAATGGTCAAATTTTGGCAAGAAATATCTCTGTGTAATCCTATGTAAGTCCCATATCACATCGTTATCGGCGATCGAGGTTTTTTTCTTTCTGAAGTTTGGTTGGTACCCACCAGCGTCATGCATGTGACGTGACACAGCTAAAATAATCGACCGGGAATCGGGGTTCGTTAAAACGTCAACGAATTTCAAAACAGAGAAAGCAATAAACTTAATGGCGAGCGGTCCGAATTTTGAGCCATACAAGTTTACGTGGTGAACTAGTGCCAGGCACCGGCACCAGGTAGTACAAGGAACTTATAGGATGTCCTCATTCACAAACTGATACTATCTGTCCATCGTATAAGACTGTTACCGTACGGCAATGTGGTGAAGGAATATTACACAGTCAAGAATAGGCTCCATCATTTTTTTATTATGATCCCTCCCAGTCTCCCGAAACATCAAAACATCAAAAGCGTTGCACTTATACTAGTTATACTTACTTAAAGCAATATTATAACATTTTCAAACAAAATAGATTAGCATTTCTTTGCCATAAAATATTAGCTTTTACTGTCAGATATACATGTATATCCCCTTTTATTTTTACGGCAAAGCAAAGAAAATTGGAATTTACTGCCAGCGCACATGTCGCCAATACGTACCACTCCTTCGGCCATGTTGTGGTACGACCCTTTGTTGTGTATAGCACCGTCCCACACGCCGTGACGTACTGTATGTTATGAACATCGTGTATGCGTTCGACTAATAATTCCATCGTAATAATAAAGCGCCGGTTCCGGCGTTTTATTCAAAATCACGGATTTTGACAAAACTACAGCACTTAAAATCTTGATTTTTGCAGGGTATATTGGTTTAATAAAGTACAATTTAATCGTGTAAAAAAAGGAATTTTAAAAATTCAGTGAGGGCGTCTTCCTCAGCAAATGTTATAATATGGCTTTAAGACTGTCCTTTTTCACATAACGCAGACAAAGTAGGGCCAACTTGCCTAGAAATGGTCAAATTTTGGCAAGAAATATCCTATGTAAGTCCCATATATCACATTGTTATCGGCGAAGTTTGGTTGGTACCCACCAGCGACCGCGTCATGTATGTGATGTGACACAGCTAAAATAATCGACCGGGAATCGGGGATCGTTAAAACGTCAACAAATTTCAAAACACAGAAAGTAGTAAACTTACTGGCGAGCGGTCCGAATTTTGAGCCATATACAAGTTTACGTGGTGAACTAGGCACCAGGGCTGTCAACTCTCTCTACCATTTAGGCCCTTCACAATTAATTCTTAGTTTCCTGTTTCAAGTTTGAAAATGAAGGACGAGGTGACTTTTAATTATTAATTATTAATTATCTATTAATTATTAATTATCTATTAGTATTACTTTCTTTATTTTGAAAATGTGATTGTGACTATTATCAACAGTCCATTTGGTCATTTTGACTAAGACTACGGATTTAATTATTTTACCTTTATAATTGATTTTGTACATTAATATTAGTAGGGGAGCCTACGATGTTCTTGTTTTATATTCATAATCAAAGTTGAGATGATCAAAAACAGATATTAGCAAATAAAAGTAATTAAAAAGTCAATTAAAAGATGAAAATACCTAAATAAAAATAAAATAATTAAATATTTTTCCATTCTTGATTTTGGACGCGCGAGGGAAACAGGAAACTAAGGATCAATTGTAATTGGCCTAAATAACTTCCTGCGACATGGGGCCTCCAGCCAACAACAAAAATAAAGACTCTCCTCTATGTGTTCATGTGTTCAGCTTCACATAAAATGCAATTTTCGCCAAATTTTAAGTTACTTTTATTTAACCGAAATCAGCCCAAAAATTTGCTCGATTCGAGGTCAAAACAGAATGTAAACAATCGGCTCTGGCCTCTGCTACAAGTCTTAAACTAGTCGTTCTGCTCCACGATCTATTGTGGGTTGAAAAGCGGGTTCACCTATATGGTATTACAAAAATCATCGTATACATAGATCCCTGTACTAGACTGTGACAATGTAGTTAGTTGTCCCCCGGAAGTTGTCCACGTTAATAGTTTCGTCAGCACAGACATTCTTCTTCTTCTTTGAAATACTCTTCAGTGTTCCACAAGGAATCACACGAAGAGGGTAAATTACATCAGTCATCAACTGTAGTCTGTTTATATCAATTTATCATACTGACATCACATTTTTTGTTTAAACAGAACATGATTCTCCACTGGGCAATAAATAGCCCTGAAACATGTAGCGGAAGATTGTGGTGGACCCCAGTAAGTTCCACTCAGCAGGGTCAGAAATTCACAACCCGGTGGAATTTTGCAAGAATCGGTGTATTCTTGCCAATTTACTTTGTATGATAAATTGAAATATTTACGAGAATCCATTTAGATTCTTGCAATTTTGTTGATGAGAATCTTTGCGAGAATGGATTCTCGGATTCTCGCCGAATTTCTGATGCTTGGAGATTGAGAGCCAACATGCAGTGTTCGATTTAGAGGGGTTTTACATGCACAAATGCATGTAACTTTGGCTCTGTGCATGTAGAATATTGCCTGTGCATGCAAAATGTTGTGTTATTCAGCCCATTTTGAGGAAAAAATCAGAGTTGTGCATGTAAATTTAATTTTCTAAATCAAACCCTGCCAACATGACACGGCAAACTGCGGCCTGATATGCGGGACGGTTTTTTTAACCTGTAGCGAGGAAGACACAGTGTTTATAATTTGGTTCACCTCAAGTTTGGTAGCACGTATGTGCGTATTTCGTTCGCCGCAGTATCGAATCGCGCGTGTACAGTTAAATGCGCTGAGTGTACACGCACGCGTACAGGGGCGGCTTGTCGGCACGCTTGTGGCGCAACCGCGAAAAAGCATTGACGTCACTACCAAACATGAGGTGAACCAACTTATAGACACCCATATGATAAAGGATGCGACGGTGGGATGTTTCTCACCAGTGACTGTGTATATGGGTGAGTTACACAGTCACGCCATTGCCTGACTTTGTGTGGGTGGACTCAGTGGAGCTGGAGAGGAGGAACGATCCACATTTTCATATTGTCGATGTTTATATCTGTGGACAGAAAAGCAGACATACGCTGTTACTTTAGAGCAGTGAAACTTTTAGGACAATATGTGACCCCTCGGCACAACTGAGCCCGGATGTCGCCAGTGTCACTATTGAGATATGCTCCATCGAACTTAACAATAAACAATAGGAAACAAAGGATTTATTGACTGTTTTATTGATTTTTCACTACTTAAATGTCAAGTACTATAGACATGATATGTCATTTTAAAGCTAATTTCAAGCAGAATATTTTGGTTGAATATCTCAAAAATGATGATTGACGACTTCAGGGCTCAGTTGTGCCGAGGGGTCACATATGTATTGAATTTGAATCATAGTATTTAGTATTTGCACTAATTCATGGATCATATTATATGTTTCTGCTTCTATGAGCACTCGATGATGATTGGGATTACTATCATAACATGTATGCGCTATGATATGCTTTAAAATCCGAGAAAACGAAGCAGTTGACCGGAGCTGAGTGCGTGAGCTAACTCAAGAATGCAGTTCAAATGCCTCGTCGAGTTGATTTTTGTTTGTTGTTTACTTACCGTGACTTGCAAGTGTCACTTTCGCGTATTCTACGCGAGTGACACTTGTTCCGTCAGTTCGATCCAAATGTCGCCAAATTCACACGGGAGATCGAGGAATATACGGGAAATGGACTGGACTTTTTATTTGACATTTGAATATGTTGTTTTTGATAAACTTTTTCCTATTTATAGCAAGATAAAGTATTTATTTATAATTTACTCATATATCATGATCCGCTTATCATATTATGTGTGATTGATATTCATTTTATAATCTGTTTTTTTTCTTACAGAAAGCATTCATAGTTACAAACAATTGTGAGGGGCCTGGCCAAAATGCCACCCACACGAGAGAAGGGGGCACCACCCGGCAGAACCCCCAGTGATGCCATCAGTTATGAGGATCTATTGGTTGCACAATATTTGGAAGGACTCAAACGGTCTGAAAGTAAAAAGAAGTAAGTCTTGAGTCTTAACGTTTTTTGTGTGAAGAATTTTATATCATTGATATGTACAAGCTACATCCCTGGATATGTACAAAAATGCAAAGAATACTGAAAAAAAAATTCAAATTTATACCAATTTTCCAATACCAAACTTTGTGGAAAAAACAATATTTTTTTATTTTCTCAAAAAGTTTCTCATGTGAATCAGATTTAATATCAATTGGCTCATTTTGTTTATTTTGTGATTCATCAACCTTTTTTTCAGTTTCTGATTTTGTGTTTGTGTGTATTACACTGCTCCATTGACCACTCTCTTGTAATTTCATTCTGTTAACTAGAACATAAAAATACAAATTTGACAATCTGCAAGATATTTTTTTGAGAAAAGTGGGGGATCATGAAATGCCCCTTTAATTCAAGGATTGTCTTTTGGAATTGGCAAGAGAGCATTAAATAGCTCTTCTGGAGCCTTCAAGGAGAGCTGTTTAGAGCATTTACAATAGAATGTAAGCAGAGAATGGTCAACTAAGAAGAGCTAAAAATCAGATTTAAGGAGAGCAGTAGAGAGCTCTTGCTCTTGATCTCCTATTTTAAGAATACAAAAAATGTGACTAATCCCGAAATCGAGATGGGAGGGTAAGAAAACTAAAAAATACTGCCTAAATGTGGAGAGCTTGTCCTTAAAATATGGTTGGGCATGGATTCAGTAAGTGCTTGACCATTAAACATTGCACTGTGTGTACATATAGCAGCTGTACATTGTTTGCACTCAACAGCTACAAGAGGAATGCAATTGTTTTGTTCTGTGTAAATAATTTGCAATGTTTGTGCAGTCGAATGTTTTCTTTTAATTATGAAAAATATTTGCATGAGGTGAGATCTCAAACAAGACCTCTCTGATGTGATTATACATGATTGTATGTAAGGGACCATTCACAAACACTGATGCAAAGGGGGGGGGGGCCTTGAAAGTTTTGACCCTCCTAAAGGGGGGGCTGAAAAAATTGGCCACAAATTTAACTGGGAAAATTTAGTTTATAATGCTTTTCTATGGGGTTGACCATTTTCATGTCAAAAAGGGGGGCCCTGAAATTTTTGAGATCTGAAAGGGGGCCAAAACTTGTTTGTGAACAGTCCCTAATGGTGGGGGGTTACTCAGTACAAATGGCTGTGGATGTGTCGCATTTTCAGCCAGTTGGCCCGCCAGTTGGTGTATCAGTAGTGTTTTAAATTGTTAAATTACCGGTATTTCACACCTGTAATTTTGCCAAATTTAATTTTACTTAAGGGGGTACTACACCCCTGGCCAATTTTGTGCCTATTTTTGCATTTTTCTCAAAAATTATAGCACATTGGTGACAAGTAAGCTATATATATTATAGGGGCAAGGACTACAACTACTGCACTGAAAATCCAGCAGCTCAAGGCAAGTACTTATTGATTTATTGATCAAATATTGGTTTTCCCTCATTTTGACTGTAACTCCACAACTGTTGTCTGTGCTGAAATAAAATTTCCAGTGCAGTAGTTGTAGTCCTTGCCCTATAATATACATATCTTACTTGTCACCAATGCGCTATAATTTTTGAGAAAAATGCAAAAATAGGCACAAATTGGCCAGGGTGTAGTACCCCTTAACTAAAAAATATGTTAAATATGTTTCTAGACTTAATTCTAAAATTTCAGTATTTGTGTATAAAATTCCAAATTTATTAAATCTTTTCATTTGTTATTTGTTACTTCAATCAGGGTTGGTGATTTTTTTTTATTTAAAAAAAATTGATTTATTTGATTTAAATCGGATTTTTTGATTTAAATCAATTTTTTATATTTTTTTTATTCCAAGAACTGCTATACCCCATGATAAAGTGAAAAGAGACCAGTGATATGCTTGATATAATGCACAATCCTATCATGTATTTACAAAAAGTCAAAACGCATTTTCAGATGTGAAAATTTCACAGAAAAAATCATGGGAAAAACCTGTTGAATTCTGCACCTTGAAAATGATTTTTTAAGCAATAGATAAAATGACATCATAGAGGTATTTAATTGTACCCAAAAGGTGTAGAAGCATTACAAATGAAGTAAAACAGTCAATTCAAGGAAAAAATTAACTTACATTTATCAAAAATGGTAAAAATTGAACAAGTTGATTTAAATCGGCGATTTAAAAAAAAATCATTTGATTTAAATCGCGATTTAAATAAATTGATTTAAATTGTGGCAACCCCGATTTAAATATAGACTGTTCAAAATAGTCAATCTTTGCTCAAAAGAGTACAGATGGTTCATCAAAATAACTTTTGTCCCAATTTAAACATCAATTCAGTAGATTTTTAACATGCGTTGCAAAAATGTTACTGCTGATCTACAGGAAAAACAAGAGCTTGGGATTCTAGTCTTGAATGTGTAGGTGTCATTTTCGGGTAATTTTGTGCCCAGGTACCCGGCGCATTTTTCGGGCGGGTAACCGGGTACCCGAAATTGCAAAAAAAAATATATTTCAAAAATTCTTTTTTATTCTTATTTATTTTATTTTTTAGGTCGACCAGGAATGATCCTAGCATTTAGGTCTAGGTCCAGGGACACTACAAAACCAAAAAAACAACCTTTTTTTTTTTTTTAATTTGGCACCGGGCATAGATTTCCTGCCGGGTAATGTAATCTCGGCGGTACCTGTGAGCCCGCCTCGAAAATGCCAGCCTTAATGTGTACAGGTAAATATGCAAATTTGCAAGATCTTGAGTAAAATCATGGTTGCTCTGTAAGTGTCTCATTTAAAATCAGAAGAATGCATTTATTATTACTTGCAAAATATTTTTAAAAAGATACCAATTTCCACCATGAAACATCTGTGCTATTAAATCTTCAACTCTGCTATGTGATATTTATATGGCCTAGTTATAGTTGAAATTATAGATTTTTGTATCTAGCTTGTCATGAACTTGAAACCATTATATAATAGTTTGCTTTTGTTAAAGGAGGATTTCGTGATCCTAGCATCCTCTTTTTATGACATGTTTCAGTACATATCCACGAAAAAAGCCTATTCCCAAAATGTCAGTTGATTCCGATTTAGCGTTTACGAGTTATGCATGATTATGTGTATTACACTGCTCCATAGACAATGCGTTGTAATTTCGTTCTGGTGCACCAGAACGAAATTCAAATTTCACGATATCTTAGCTAAACGAATTAATCTGCAAGAGATATTTTGTACATAAACATGTAGCCAGAGGTTTCCAGCGATATAAAAATCTCAACTTTTTTTTAGAAAAGTGGGGGGATGAGGCTGTGGATCACAAAATGCCCCTTTAATTGTGGTTAAAAAAAATCTATTTGGCTAATTTAGGCATTAGAAATTCTTGCTAGCTTGTTGCTAGGTGAGTATGGTTGATTCTTGATATCCTTTGGATTGTTTTATCAGAATAGACCTACATGTACATGTACTTATGTATTCATAATTCCATTTTATTCATTAGTTTTCAAAGTCAGTGTTCTCTGGTGTTCTTGGGTTAGGACCAAATTTTAATCAATCAAATTCCCAGAATGGTATGACTAACAACATTATTATAATTGATTTTTACAACATATGAATGTATCCAAAGTCAAAATGACTCATGCCACTTCAAACATTGCTTTTGAGGAAGTGTAAATAAATTCTTGACAGAGGTGCATTTACATGCTTAAGGGGGTACTACACCCCTCAATAAATTTGTGACTATTTTTGTATTTTTCTCAAAAACTAATAACACCCTGGTAACAAAAGTTATGTATATTATAGGGGCAAGGAATCCAATTACTACACTGGAATTTCAGTGACCCAAGACAAGCGGTTCGATACTTGTGATAGAAAATGAGGTACCGCTAGGATGTACCTCATTTCCTATCATATTTACTGAACCGCTTGTCTTGATTCACTGAAATTTCAGTGTAGTAATTGGATTCCTTGCCCCAATAATATACATAACTTTAGTTACCTGTGTGTTATCAATTTTTGAGAAAAATGCAAAACTAGTCACACATTTACCACAGGGGTGTAGTACCCCCTTAAGGTCATTTAACTTAAAAAATTCATTGTTTAGATTAGGTGATTAATTAACAAAAAGAGAATATCTAGAGCTTAAGGTTGGTCTTAACCCTGGAATTATGGAAACTTCCGGGCCTCATTTCTAACTAAACTGCTAAATCGTTGGTCTAAAGTATATAAAAGTATACATATTTAGAATGGCAAAGACTTGATCAATTCATCTGTGAGGTCAAATTTGGGCCAAAATGCTCAAAATCCCCCAAAACAGTTTTTTTTAATTAACAATTAGTAGGTTTTTAGTGGGTTCGCCGTCGGACAAGTTTAGAACTGTCTGACTTGTCCGACGGCGAACCCGCTAAAAACCTACTAATTGTTATGAATTCCCGTCGTAAAAGCCTATCCCACAATTTTTTTTAATTAATTTTTAAAAAATAGATAAAAATATCTAGGAACCGGTTTTTTATTTTTTTGACCAACTTCACCAAAAATATTTGAAATTTGGGCGAAAACCAGGCTTTTTTTTTTTTTTTGTGCAAATTAAGCATTTTTGGAAATTTTTGGTGAAAATTTCTCAAAGTGGGTCAAAATTTAAAAAAAAAATGACCTGAGCACTGATGAATTTATCAAGTCTTTACCATTCGAAATATATATACTTTTATATACTTTAGACCAAAAATTTAGCAGTTATGAGACCCAAAAGTTTCCATAATTCCAGGGTTAAGACCATAAGAAGAGGATGGATTCCATCTGATACAAACCAGAGTTTTTCTCTGATTCAAGGGTACATAACACAAAATGGCCTTCCATAGACTTGAGAGAGCTCAAATCCATGAGCAATCGGCAAAGACTCTGAAGACTTGTACTAGTTCCATACTCGCTAATTTCAAAAGTAGAAATCACAGTTTGCACATCCAAGTCCAACATGTCCAAAAATCAACATAAATTCACACAAAATTTGAGGAAGAAACAAGAAATCTAGTGATTTTAAGACAACTCAGGCAATCTTTTTTGTGCTTCCTCACAATTCTACAAAACAAGATGGGCTTGTATAAATTTATAATGGACCAAAATGTGGGGGGAGGATTTGATATTGTGCAACCTCGCCCCCAACCAGAGTAGCAGCAAATGTTTTCAAATCTCAGTGTAAAAATTGTACTTGCAGTGACAGTCAAACTCTGAAATGATGAAATTAAATCGCCTGCCCAACTTTGTAAATAAAGAACAATAACACTAATTCTGTGCTGTTTTTTTTTTATATAGATTGAATAGACCTTCCAGTAAGTCATCTCCGTATCTTCAGAGGATGGAACACGCTGATTTGGTCACTTCTCGCTCATCAACTATCTCACTCCCGAAAGGTGGACGAAGACCAGCCTCCGCAGCAGTGATGGGAAGAAATAACAACAGAGAAAAGAAAAGAATTGATGCTAAGTATATCGCGGATGCGGGGAAGTTCCTGGTTCTCTTAGAGGAACACGAGGCGGAAGAGGAGGAGAGAAGAAAGAAGAGAGGAATTAGACCACAAAGTGCGCCTGTTTACAAAACTAATAAAAGGTATAATAAATAAAAATTCCTTTAAAAGGGAAGGCCAGTCTCAATGCAGAAGAGGTCTTGTAAATAGTTTGGGTCACCGTGAAATGCATTTTTTAGGATCACGCTTATATCTATGTTACATGACAGCTCACCAAACCATCAATGGTGAGAACATGCACACTGAAACAGCAAAAAGCATTAACTCCTATAACTCCTGTCAACTCTTTAATTCATTACTCCAAATTGTTCTGTATTTTTGTCTTTACTTCTTTTTACCCATGCTTATTATTAAAATCAAGAAATACACTGCAGTTGCTAGTTAATTCGCTATGTTAACTCAACTTACATGCACATTTTATTTTAAAATGATTTTATATTATTTCGCAATGTATAGTTTACTATAAAGTAGATAGTGGCAAGCACATGATAAAGGACTGATCATTCACTACAATCTTCACTTTTAAATGTTGATTGTTAGTCCGAAACTCCTGCAAAGCTATGGACATGGCATCTTACCTACTCCATTCTGTAATAGTCTGCATTGTGTGTTTTCTCAGTCTTCAATCATTTTGTTGAATGTAATTTTATGAATCAAATAAAAAAGATAGAAAGTGGCCTCACTTTAGTTATGTGTCATTTTACAGTATTTATAATTTATAAAGTAAGACAATAATTTATTTATTTTCTATAAGTGCATGTCAAAATATGGGATATATTGTTCAATATTATAGCTAGCCCCTAAAAACTTTATTTTCCATCGGATTTTTCCTGTTGAAAAGACAAAACTGATGTTAAAGATAGCAATAATATCATCAATAACATTTTGAGTCAATTTTATCCATAAAACGATAGAGGATAGGATAGATAATTACTTTGACTTCAATGTGGTCCATATAATGAAGATTTTGATTCTACAACATTATTAGATCTGTTATCAACATATCAATTATGCACTCACAGGCAACCAAACATCATGCTATGCTCAGTAGTCCACTGATATGACCTCGTTCCAGTGATCATTCCCGCTAATTACTAATTGTTGACCATGTCATTTTTTTGATATGCTGATAGCTGAACAAGTTTATGTTTATATGTGTAGGCCTAACCTATGATAACTTTTTAAGTCATAATTAATTCAAACATAACTTTGGCAATACTCAATCGTTTTTCGTTTGTTGAAACGGCAAAACATACTTTCTTTTCCTTGCAAATCGAATTAGCAGACATCAAAAACATTTCCACCACAAGAAGTAAAAAAAAAAATTCATACCAATAGAAGAAGGCTATAATCTTAGCTAATCTTTAGTGTACACAAATCCCATCTCAGAATTAGATACCAGCCCTATGGGCTGGCGAAAAGGTTTAAACCTATATCTCAACACAAAATAAAGATACACTTTGAATTTTTGGTTTCAACTTTGACCTTCATCGGGAGTCTGCAGACAACCCAAGTTTAGATCGGTGAACTTTGGACATTTGACCCCAAAACTTGATCGTACACTCTTGGTAACTTGTAAAAACACTAATTATGGATTAAAATAATACCTCAACCATCTCTGTTAGATTTACGGTTACAAAGTTATAATCGTTCAAGCTCACTGGACATCATGAAATTCAAAATACAGAGAAACAAGCCTTTAAAAGTTGAAGCACTGAATTTTAATTATAAAAAAATTGCTTTTTTGAACATGTTAACATCCCAGTGGGCACAGGTTAGGATTTTGATGTTGAATCAACGTTGATACAACGTCAAAGTTTCAACCTAACCTGATTTCCAACCTAGAGGTTAGTTGAAATCAGGTTGAAATTTCGATGTTGATACAACGTTGAAATTTCAACTAACCTCTAGGTTGAAATCAGGTTGAAGTCCATTTGCAAAATGTGATTTCAACCTGATTTCAACGTCGAAATTTCAACGTGATTTCAACGTCAGGTGTGCCCACTGGGATTGATTTTATGAAGAAAAATTATAGGGTTTGATAGAGGATATTATGAAGGTGAAGCTGCAAAAAATTGAGACACATATCATCGTTAGGCATGAAAAATCTCCTATGTGTCGTTTGCCCCTGAACATGTTTAAAGCAAAACCTCTTATGTAACCTAGTGTTGGCAGTTTTGTTTTAAACATGTTCAGGGGCCAAAATCACATACAATATTTTTCCTGCCCAATGACGATATAGTGAAAATAAAGTTACCAAAATTATAAAATTCCTGCCAAATGTAATTCTGCATGCATCCTTAAGGGGGTACTACACCCCTGCCCAATTTTGTGCCTGTTTTTGCATTTTTCTCAAAAATTTTAGCGCATTGGTGACAAGTAAGATATGTATTATAGGGGCAAGGACCAGTGTTCGAAATAAGCACTTATCCTCTTGTCCTCTTGTCCAAAAATCACTGGGGACAACCATATTGAGATATGTACTTATCCTCTGGACAACCACTATATTTTACCTCTTAAATATTGACACATTTAGGGGACAACCAAAATGTTTTGAGGACAAGCAGAATTTATGCTTTAGTTGTCCTCAGGACAACCTCCATATTTTCCTTATTTCGGACACTGGCAAGGACTACAACTACTGCACTGGAAATTTTATTTCAGCACAGACAACAGTTGTGGAGTTACAGTCAAAAATGAGGGAAAACCAATATTTGATCAATAAATCAATAACTACTTGCCTTGAGATGCTGAATTTTCAGTGCAGTAGTCCTTGCCCCTATAATATACATATCTTACTTGTCACCAATACGCTATAATTTTTAAGAAAAATGCAAAAATAGGCACAAAATTGGCCAGGGGTGTAGTACCCCCTTAACTATCATTACATCTTGACATTTCAGACCATGGAGCGCCAAGTCAGGGACATCAACATCAACGTCAACATCAATACGGTCATATCGATCTAAGCATCAGTATAGACAGCAGCCCACCGTTATACGCGCAATGGCGTACAAGAATGGTACACAAATTGACGGCGTGAAAATTACTTGCCCAACGGTTAAAATTGTGAGTAGCATGTTCTAAAATTAAATTAGTGGGGTCTAAAATTACAGTTATGCTGGTTTCATACTTTCCTGCCGCGTGCTGCTTTGACGACGATTTTGGTTCACTGCGCAATCGCACCAGAAACGCTAGTGGTGGCCAGTGGCAAGCTGATATATCGATCACGCTACTTCTTTTGCCCAAAGCGGCAAATCGCTACAAGTTGAATTCAAGTCAACTTAGAAGTGATGCCGCTCTGACATATGAGAACTGGATACGAATTTTGGCCAATTAACACAGAGTGGCAACATTTGCTTTCAGAGTCATGCAGCTGAGCGGCATGATTTTTTTTATGTTGCGAGTTGAAGAAATTTCAACTTTAGAGCGATGTCACACAAATGCATCAAGTAATCATTTAATATCATACTAACTGGATCTATTATTTTGCTAATTAATTTACCTTCTTGATCATTAACTTTGGAGATGAATTATTCAAAGCAATAACTATTGACAGGAATGGATGTTCTAAAATATATTTTGTGGCATTTTGAATATTTTAATTGTCATATGCAATTGGAATCGCCTTGATTACATTTGAAATTAGGAAGTACTGACGTTTAAATAAATAAATCAATTTTGAACTCCAATTCCCTATTGGGAACATCAACATTGCTGTGAGAAAAAAAACAAGTCATTTGGCAGAACTTTCAGCAGAGAATATACACATAATATATTTTGACATATACAATTTATAAATATTGATTAATCAACATAATTAATTACTACTTTTTAATGGAATGCATGTGTATACAAGAAATCAATATGAATAATGGGCTATTCCAGTTGATTTTCACACCCCCTATAGAAGACATGACCTTAATCTTCTACACAGGGAGTGTGAATTTCAAATAGGGTTACCTGAATTGTTGACTCCATTTGAAATCTATACCCCCCAGTGTGGGAGATTAAGGTCATGTCTTCCATGGGGGTGTATGGATTTTAACTGGAACAGCCCAGTGTCAGTGTCAAGATGCGTGGGAGATTTCTAGTTAATAAATCTAGAAATAGATATTTTCTTGCGATGCCACAATATTCCAGAAGAAACAACATGTGGACGTCCAGCACATGCATTGCACTGCTTATTTTCTTTTTAGTTATGTGTATTTGCCGTAGAAGTGACGTAATAATCGGATTAACTACCATAGCAACAGATTAATACAATTTTTGAGTAGATCGCCCTGTACTACAAGCAGATTGCACTAACCACCTGTTTATGTCAGCAAACATAGGTTGAATAGTAGAGCGCTCTTTTGAAAGATACTAATCTTACAGGTGCGAGTGATCAGCCTTTTTTTACATTTTTGCACCCCCTCCCCTTTAATAAAAATTGCTGGTGTTGCCACAGCATGCAGTTTTATTTGACAGTACATAAGACAAAATGTCCAAGTAACTTAACCAATTTTTAACCCCCTGAGCACTTCCTGCCGATCTAACATTGCCTCTGATTGGTCAGTTACATGATATCTTCACATCAATCACCAATCAGAATGGAGCTTTGCAATAATTGACCGCAATTTTTTTGCATGGTGAAATTATTTTAACAATGTTGCTGTTTGGTCCAATTGATAATGAAAACTTCTTTTTGGCCAATTGGCAGGTAGTTCTCATGGGTTAACATAATATTAATTTTACTGATTAAATCTCACAGTTCTTGGAGACGTGCACACTGAAGCTTGGACTGAAATTTGCAGCTCGTAGGATGTTTCTGAGCGATGGCCATGAGATAAGGACTGCAGCTGAGATACCCAAAGATGGAGACATTTATATCTCACAAGGAGAACCATTCAGAGATCCGTTGAGACCTGTGCAAGGTGTGTCTATGATGCGGGTGTTGACTGCAAAAAACAAGTTGTTTTTTTATTATTCAAAAATTTCAGATTTACAAAGCAAAAAGCAACTTTTCTAGGCATTGTTGACACGGTGCCTTCGCAAAAGAAAGTTTCCTACTATTAAGACCTAACTTTTAAGATAGTTTGGTTTGTATGTTTGAAGGTGCAAAATTAACAATAAGACGCAACTCATATTATCACAACACTACCGTGCTCGCGTTTGATTGACAGATGACGTCAGATGCAAACTAGTCTTTTTATCTCGGTCTTTCATTATAATTGTGTCAAAATACACTGTAAATTACTTTAGATTTTAATTTTGAGGTGTTATCACAAGATTATTACAATCTCATGTCCATTCATAAAAGAAAGAAGCATGCTGAAATTATAATATAACAATATAATAACAATGATAATAAAAACCACACAAGGCATCCTTTTGAGCTACAACAGTATGTGATGCAGACGACGATATGGATTGTTTTCATGAAATATTTCCCCAACGCAGCCTTCAAATATGTTTTCTCTCTTCTTGTGTTACTTATTACCGTATTCGTCCGAGTATAGTCCCACGTTCGAGTATAGTCCCAGAAATTCCAGAAATTGTAAAAAAAAAAAATTAAAGGTTTTTTTTTTCGGTTTTGGAGTGTCCTTGGACCTAGACCTAGATGCTAGGATCATTCATGGTTGACCTAAAAAAAAAAAAAAAAAATTCAAGATGTTTTGTATTTTTAATATGAAAATTGATATTTTGTATTCATGTCATACTCTATTAATGATATCAAAATGCATTCAAATTCATAAAAAGCTCCATGCAGCTTGGACAATGAATGGTTTCGTCCTTCCACAGGAGGAAAAGAAAAAAATGAGACCAGCACTGTCTAAAAGAGATAGGACGTGTTGGTTGGCATGGCCCGTAAACAAACTGCCGCTATATATTTGTCCGAAAAACTCCTTTTTTACTGTTTTTGCAGCCAATTCTTTACCGTTTGCAACCAAATAAAGTACAATGCATTCCCCGTGTAATCCTCGATCTCCCGTGTCAATTTGGCGACATTTGGATCCAAACTGACGGAGCCTTTCGATCTTCATACATGGTTACAAACACACATACAACTTTCCCCTATTTATAGTAAGATTCTGTTGTTTCTTGTTCCAGGCACAGCCCATAAAAAGCTCCATGCAGCTTGGACAATGAATGGTATCGTCCTTCCACAAGAGGAAAAGAAAAAGATGAGACCGGCACTGTCTAAAAGAATGCGCAAAATGCTAGCTACAAACACAAGACGCATTATGGTATTCCAGAATGGAGATGGTACAGAGGTCTGCGATACTGTGGCAGTGCTGGATAAATTTGACAAGGTAAAGAATGTGTTTGGAATTATTTTGGAAACATTATGAATTGTGTGTATAAAAATGCCCATATTCGCAAAAGCATTATAATAATAGCAAATTATCACCTCCCCCCTGATATTTAACATTATTTTGTATGAAAAATATATTGAGGGTGCACAATAGTAATAAATTTCCCTATACTTTGTGTACAAAATGGCCTCTATTCAAATGGCTCTACCTACCTTACGAAGCGACTCAATTTTTCAAAGTGATGTTTTCCTGACTGACAAACAAACAAGCAAGTAAACAAACTAAATTAAATATATTGGTGACCATTGAATTTTCGAGCTACCGGACCACGAATGCAATACACTTTTTTCACCCAATTTTCAAAATAGAAGCACTTGTGATTTTACCTAGAAGCAGCCGGTTTGAGAAATACATGAAAAATCTGAATAAAAGCCCAGAATCTTTTCCAATCTTGGCAGATGCTTAGATTCAAGCCTACATTTATTACCTGGCACAAATTTTTACCAAAATCTGCACAATTTTTTTGGTTTTTAATATTGATTTACAGGTGGGTAACTTTTACCGAAATGTAAAAACACAGCAGATCAGGACGGAATCCCACAAGAGACATTATTTGGTGATGTGAAATCTTAAGCAGTCCTGACCCTTTTTTGGCAAAATTCTCTCCATGTTGAAATCCATGGAACAACATAGCACACTGAGAGCTCCTGGATTCAAAATCTTTGCAGGAGCAAAAACATCAAATCTGCTCTCCTTGTAACTCATTTGGAAATGGCGGGCAGGTAACCCATAATAGAGACCTTGTTGCAGTCAGTTCCGAATGCCTGATTGGCTACAATTTCCTGTCCGGTAAAACTACCCAACCCGCTATTTACAGCGACTCCCTGCACCATTTCATTTAGCCTGGTTGAAGTTTCATCAGCATTTATCTCCCCAATTTCAGCTGTTAATAATGCCTAGATTATGCTTGACATTAAAGAATGACTTCCTTAACCGCTTTGGGCAAATATATAATGACACTACACTGACAACAGGAACATCAAGTATTCTTACATCAGCTTCAAAACACCAAAGTGCACTAGCAGTAGGATGTACGCGGTAGTCAAAGTATTCTGAAATAATCTATAATACCTTGGAGCATTGGAAAATGTAAAAATGCATTGGACCCTCGACTATTGTCCGAAATAGGTAACAGAATTAAGTATTATTGATCTTTACCTAACTGCGTAAAGTGGAGTCAGTGAGCATGTCAATTGATAATTAATGCCTGTACAAAAATAAAGGTTGCTCCAAACAGTTGTGGAACATATAGACGAATCCAATTTCACACATTCCTACTCCTTAATGGCAGCCATAGCCGCGACGGGGACCCAGCTATCTCACCTAAAATGTGAAATGATGCGGCCTTGAAGGGTATTTTAAACTGCATTCTATCACCCGTGTTACACATAGACAAAAGAATGATGACAGCTTTAAAACACAAATGAATCTAACATCACTCACAACACCTGTTTAGTGCATGCGGGGAACCAAATATGGCCGATCAAATCCTGACCATGACTTGGCTCGTTGGATTTGTCTATAATAGAATAAGTTTTTTTGAGGTGTTTAATAATGTACACATTACTACTGTTTTCCCTTTCACAGTTTCTTGATGACTGCACCATGAGACTAGGTCTGAATTCAGCAGCTAAGATTGTCTATACTTGGGATAAGCAGCAAATAACACAGATCTCAGACAGTAAGTTGACATGGCTTCCCCAGGGTTGCCAAAAGATTTCAGCCCCAATCGCGGGTCAAATAATCGAAAAATCACCCAATTTTTCTCTTTACCATTGGTTTCTATGGGGCAGGAAACTATCGGAAGTCACTGGAGCTAAAGTTGAAAAGTCGCCCAATTCTTTTTTAACCATTGGTTTCTATGGGACAGGAAATTGTCAAAAGTCGCGGGAAAAATCTTCAAAAGTCGACCAATTGGGCTACTATTATCGCGGGTTTGGCAACCCTGGGCTTCCCCATAGGTACTGAAGATAGGCTATTCCAGTTGAAATCCATACACCCTCTATGGAAGACATGACCTTAATCTCCCACACAAGGGAATTAAGGTCATGTCTTCCATAGGATTTGTATGGGTTGCAAGTGGAATACCGTAAAACCCAGTCTACAAGCATATATAGTGTTTTTTATAAAACCTTAATTAATTCGAAGCAAGCGTTAATATACCAATACAATAGATCGGTCTTAAAATAATACTTGTTTGTATGCTTGGATCCGTAATTTATTTGCTCAAACTCCATAATGGCGACTGGATTAATGTAGCTTTCATCAGAAGCACACTATATGCTTGTAGACGGGGTTTTACGGTAGTCTAATATGATGGCAATTCTCGCTATTCACAATAAGGGCGCCGCCAGCGGTTTGCGATGTAATCGTGATGTATCATGGGAAAAGGTCGACATCCAAGTCCGCGCAATACGAATATTACCATGCTATTACATAGGAACACGTGACAATATTTTTTTAGTTTGTCAACAAAAAAAAAAAAATTTTTTAGATCTTTTTTCAAAGTTTTTGGCGACTTTGGAGAACCACTGGACCTATTCTGAAGGGCTAGGATCATAAGGATCATTCACAGTTATAAAGAATCGGAAGAAATTACGAACAAATTCCAGTTTGTTATTTTTAATATGCAAACCATTAACCAATATTTACCTCTTCATGTAGCACATATTATAAATGCATGGAAAACCAATGCATCTATAATATGTGATACATGAAGAGGTAAACACCAGTTAATGGTTTACATATTAATTTTTTTCAAATTACCTGTGAATGATGTTAGCACTTCAGAATAGGTCCAGTGGTTCTCTAAAGTTAAAAACTTTGAAATTTTTTTTAAAAATTAAGAAAAAAAATTTAATTAAGAAAAAAAAAAAAAAATTTCCAACCTTGAATAGCAAGTAATTATGGGTCTATAACTTCTTTTTTCCAAAGTTTTGTTTCGCTTCTCGCTTCATTCTAATTAGACACCAACCTTAGTTCCAAAGGTTGGCAAGTATGCGCCGTTACGGGTGAGCGCGTGCTTCGCCCGCTCCGGGTCGCGCGCACCCTGTACAGATTTTTATTTTTACAATGTTGGCAGGTATGTGAATGTATTTCACCTTCAGCAAAATGCACTTGTCAAGAATAATATAAAAAGTGGTTTTAAAAGATTTTATTTGACAAGGAAGGGAATAATGGGCCTGTGTGGATATCACAATTAATTGTTTTGTTATTTGTATGTTTGTAGTTGAGATGTTGGACCAGTGCCTTCAAACAAGTACTACACCCGTCTATGGGCCTGTGTGGATATCCCAAGGAGAGAATTTCAGAGCTTCAGGAGTTGCTGGTAAGTCATGCGTAATGTTCTACGTGCTAGCCATTGGCTTCGACATAAAAAACCCAAGTTTTCAGATATTTTCTCAAAATATCAAGAACTATCTTAAGAGCCACTGAACCAATACTAGGCTTGTTTGTACTCATTTTAATCCATTTTTCACACTGATTCCAAAAATGGTCATGAAAATTTACAATTCTGAAATTTTTGAATTAAAAAAAAATTAACACTTGATGTTTGCAGTTGACGCTTGTGTGGATAGAGTTAATTGGCATATAGGAAAACAACTATGCTGCACACAAAAAGTATCTCAACACTTAAAAAAGGCAATATCTTAAGGGGGTACTACACCCCTATGGTAAATTTGTGACTATTTTTGCATTTTTCTCAAAACATAATAACACAATGGTAACAAAAGTTATGTATATTATTGGGGCAAGGAATCCAATTACTACACTGAAATTTCAGTGACTCAAGACAAGCGGTTCAGTATATATGATAGAAAATGAGGTACATTCTAGCGGTACCTCTTTTCTTATCATAAATAACGAACCATGTGTCTTGGGTCACTGAAATTCCAGTGTAGTAATTGACTCCTTGCCCTATAATAAACATAACTTTTGTTACCACTGTGTTTTTAGTTTTAAGAAAATGCAAAAATAGACACAAATTTATCGAGGTGTAGTACCCCTAAAATAATAAACCTAATTTACCAAATGAAGTAGTCAGATGGAGAATTTTATTCTGTATATTTTGATACCTCATTTGGCATGATGAGACTTTATTTTCCAAAGTCATACCAATATGAATAAAAATGAGAGCATTTCAAAAGTGGCAAAATTAATTTACGGACTTTTTTCTCAAAACATGCTAATTAAGAGTACGGCGAGTGAGTGTTGATCTGTCACGCTATACTGAGCCTGTTGTGGGGCCGTAGTGGTCAGCGACAACCTGTAAAGTGTGCTGAGGCTTGTGGATCAACGTCTAGGCGTTGTGCCTGTGCGTAGTGCACTATAAATGTTTTACAATACCTGGAAGGAATTGCCCAAATTTGTCACTTTTGAAAATGCTCTCTTTTTAGGGAAATAAAAGTTGCATCATGACAAATGAGGTGTCAAAATATTCAGAACAAAATTATCCATCTAACAATTACTTTGTATTGGTACTTAAGGTTGGGTGGCAGCACCAAGTTTCTGCATTAAAAGTTTTTTTAAAGAAAGCCACAAATTAATATTTTTTTTTGTGATATTTCTAGTGAAATTTCTTAAGTGGATTTCTTGTGAAAGACCTGTGAAAAACCCAAAATCACAAATCATATATATATTCATCATCTAAATCTGTCACATGTTATAACCAGTCAGTCAATAGCACAATAGGGCTTGCTATTGTGCTATTGACTGGTTAAAGCAGGTGAAAGATTAGACTGACAAGTAACTGTGATTTTTTTTTTCACAGGTCTCACATTGAGGCTTTTTTACGTCATTACATTGTATGTAAACAAGGTCTACAGAATCTTGTAAGCGGCGGTCTGATTTTGTGTTATTTTCTTTGGAAAGGGTGGGTTTCGTGAATATTCCCAACACGATGTGAACAGAGTTAATTTGTTTATGTCTGTCGGCGTAACCATCTCTGTTTTTTTTCATTGTTTTTATATCTTCATTTTCTCTCTTCTTTCTTCCATTTAATTTAGTCCCATGTTTCCGTTTTACTGGCTTTCTTTACTCAATTTTTTGCATCATGAGCGCAATGATTTACCAATGGTGCAATCGCGTCCATGGTGATCGTGTTAATATCGCGCAAACCAGTGCATCCACAGCTGTTACCAAAGTTGGTGCGTAATGCATGCGAAAAACAGGCAATGTTTAATGTTTCTTGTTATTATTGCTTGCCGCTGTGGCATCATGCATACCAGCCAATGACAAGCCTTGATTCTATTCGTTTGTAAGTAATGTACCACTCAGTGGCAAGTGACAGTACATGACAGTATGAATGAGCATTTGTTACAAACTGAAGGATATTACATGAGCTGGCTTGGTCGATAAAAATCGCAGTAAAATCAATATTGCGAATGTTTGACATGTTTATGTTTCACATATATTCACATTCTTTCACTTCCACTCAGATTTCTTAACTACACTCATCAAGCACTGTAAACAGAAACTGAGGGAGGCCAAGCAGTACAAAGCACAGCTGAATTTTGCCTTGAATGATGAAACGGAAAGAGTAACCATGGTAGCCATATTGTCCAAATGCAAAGAAGAACAGAAGAAAGATTTGGAAGAGGTAATTATATCATTTATATCTTTTAAGGGGTATACCACCATAAATTTCCGCAGTCCCACGGCATGAAAAAATGTTTATTTCCTTGGATTTCCCACTGTACTGTTATGCACTAAAAAGCAAAATTTCCCTCCAAATACTAAAAATTTCCCTCAAAATTTCCCTCAAAATATCAAAGTTTCCCTCCAAATACCAAAATTTCCTGGGAAGGAGCTTCCCATATCCCTAACATTTTCATGCTATGCTGCGGGCAAAAAGTGCAACCCGTAAATAGTCCCCGTAAAATGTAAAATTAGGGGGGTCACACTATTTTGTAATCAATGCTTTATCTCCTTGGTTTAAAGCTTTTATGAAAGTGCTTACAAAACTAAACTAAATGGTGAAAATCGGTCAAAGCGTTTTTAAGTTATTACAGTTTTAAGGTACCCAAAAATGCCGATTTTCAGCCCAAATCGGTGAAAAACACCCAAATTTAACGAAGTGGCAACTTTGATATAGAATAAAAACTTAAATATGAGTTTCAAAGATCCAAATTCAGTATAATTATACTGTATCCATTAATATTAAAGAATTAAAATAATAACAGACATGATATATTATACAGTTTCTGAAGTAAAAGACCTGGAAAATGGGCAAAATGGCAAAAATCGAGGACCGTCGAAAAGTAGCATGCCATAGAGATATTCCCCATAGAAAACACACACGTTTTTACAGGCAAATTGATAAAAAACCACAATATTCAATTTATTATAACTTCGGAACGGTTTATCATAGAAAAAAGAAAGTTATATCCAAAGAAAGCATTTTTATTCAATATCTAGAAATACCACCTAAGAAATTGATTGCATACTTTCCTCATTGTAGGGTAACTTGATTTTCCAAATGACCAAAATGAAAATTTCAATTTTGGTAGGATTTTCCCCATAGAAAACACACACGTTTTTATAGGAAATCGACCAAAAAAGGTACCATTTTCAATTTGTTATAACTTTTGAGCCATTTATTGTAGAAATAAGAAAGTTATATCCCAGGAAAGCAATTGTATTCAATATTAGGAAAAAGCATGCAAGAAATTCATTGCATATGTTCCTCACTGTAGGGTAACTTGATTTCCCAACAACTAAACTAGAATTTTTTCTGTGGATATGACATTTCCCCAAACAAAACACAACAGAAGCAAAAATGTGTCAAAAGCCATTGCAGAAAAAATACATTTCAAAACTTTCCATGACTGTAAAAAA
This sequence comes from Amphiura filiformis, assembly GCF_039555335.1. Classification (NCBI taxonomy): domain Eukaryota; kingdom Metazoa; phylum Echinodermata; class Ophiuroidea; order Amphilepidida; family Amphiuridae; genus Amphiura; species Amphiura filiformis. The sequence continues at coordinate 47,449,680 of NC_092633.1, read as the reverse complement.
CAAGATTTAACATGTTTGTACATTGGTGAGTTAAAATAGGAAAGAAGAGTCATTTAGAATGAATAAAATCAGTAATTCTGATCAATTCAAAATCAGCACTTTTGGGCTCTGAGTCAAATTTATGTGCTGTGACGACACAAATTAGGCCAAAGTGTGACCTCCCTAGTAAAATTGTTATTTTTTAGACATTATGTGTCTGTGATACCTTACGTTGATGCTATATTAAGCCCGAGATGGTATTGATGAAATTAGGTGCAGAAAAAATGATTTAATCAGTTCTGGCGGACTAATTGCGCAAATCATGTATCCGATGTAAAATCCTAAGAATTGAGTTTTCAACAGCTTAAAAATCACAAATGTCAAATTTGCAAAAACTGATCATGTGCAAAAAAAAATATATTACCGTATTCGTTCCAATAAGCGCCCATACCCTAATAAGCGCCCAACTAGTGTATTTTCAATTTGCTAAAGGGTACCATTAATGTTGAAGTGACTGATAGATGTTGATACAGTGAAATAGCTTGAGGATTTGAAGTTAGAACATCTCGGGACCCTATTATAACATAGGTAAATTTCTTCTCTCTAATAAACGGCCCTTATGGAAAAAATTAGGTAAACCAGGTAAAAAATAAGCACCCACCCAAAATGACTTTGTAAAGCGCCCTGGCCGCTTATTGGAATGAATACGGTAAATAAAAATAAAATATATTAAAGCTAAAGGATCCTCATAAGCAATGTGCAGTCTCATTGCTATTGCAGGGAAGTATTTATATTTGATTTCCAAGAAGCTTTTTGCACAAAATTCAATGTTTTTCTGCTATTTTTTATAATAAACAAAATGTGTAAATGTCAGAAAATTTGATCAATATCAATGCACCCACTTTCAAGAAAAATGAATTGATCCAACACACAGTGTTTAGAACTATTTATGCTATAAACATGTTGTGATTTTCCATAAGAGGTACTATTAATTTTAACATTGATATTGCTATAAATCATGAAAACAGATTTTTTTTTTTTAAATCTTCATTGGAATCAATCTTTTTGTTTTAAGTTCTGTTTTCGCAGAAATAGAATATTTCTTGAATTATTAACTTTTCACAGACTGAAGAGGGAATATATGAGTTCACAGATGTCAAGGATAAATTACAGGCTTTATTGGATGACGTAGCAGATGATGCGGTAGCAGAAAAGGTGAGGACAAACTCAATGTTTCATTCTCATATTTTTATTTTATAACCAAAATCACAACATGCCTTAGGCCTATATGTCAGAAAAATAATTATCAAGCACAAATCACATGGTTTTGTAACTCATATTGACCATAAAAACAGATGGCTCTCAACACGCTATATTCAAAATTCCCCCGCCAAAATTGTCTGTTTACACACAAAACATGTTTTAGAAATAGTGTGGGGATTTTAATGTTAAACTGGTCCACTTTTTGTGACACTTTGTAAGACTTGAGATTTGCAAATCAGTAACATCTAATGTCATATAGCAGGGAAGAATTGATGTTGAAGTCAGCACTGACTCTGTCTTGCAGACTTTGATAAGAACATTTCATGGCCCTACAAGCCAACAGGATATTGTATCAGCAGGGCCACAACGATTTTCACTGGCTGTTAACCAGAGGGCTACCCACGTAGATGCAAATAAAGTAAAAGACGTAACTCAAATAGGATAATAATTTTTCTATAAGTAAGATTTTTTTTGTAGATGTATGATACTGAGAAGCTTAAATTGTATGACATGAGCTTAAAATAAACAGTTTGAAGGACTTGTTTTTCAAAACCCAATTCTTGCATATTATGTTGACGATACTTCTAAAATTGCCTCTCAAAATACTTTTGTTATAATCCTTGCAGGAAAGTGGCAGTAACTACACTATGAAGCACATCAAGGAGATGGATTTATCCCATAGATTAGTGGGACAGAAAGGGTTGCGACTCAAGGTGAGCATGGTGTAAACATAAAATCAATTTGGGGATTTATAGCGCATGATTCCAACCCACAGGCCTCTGCACAATTTACAGATATTTGCTGATCACTATGGCCCAAGAAACACCTTTAAATAAGATTCAGGGACGCAGCGCAATATAGGCGAAGTCTGTAAGTCTACCCACATAACCATCGCAACCAGGATCAACTCCTCAAGTAACATACTGGTATAAACTGAGACAATTAGGCAGCTAATTTCTTGTCCAGGGGAATTTGAAGTTATTACAATTACTTTCACAAGAACATTTTCCAACCACATAGGGGCTTAAACTCGGTACCTCTCACACTATAATCTGATGCACTACCAGCAAAAATATCAGCCTTTATTAAGAACTATTTTGATTGGCCACAAAGAGGTCTATATCATGTATTGAGCCAATCAGAGATATGGTAAGAAGAGTCAGTAGGTCTGAAGCTTAAGGGGATTAAGCTTAAAATTTTTGAGGTATCTAAAATGTTCTATTTTGATTGGTTACAAAGAGGTCTATACCATGTATTGAACCAATCAGAGAGATGGTAAGAAGTGTCAGTCTGGCGGAAGGGGACACAGCTTAAAATTTGCCAAAAGATTTAAAATTTTGATTGGTTACTTATATCATGTAATTAACCAATCATAGACACTGTAAGAAAGACAAGTAGTGCCCATGGGATTAAATCCTAAATAATAATTTTTTTTCTCGTAAACTTTTAGGTGTATGAAAATGGTACAAACGAAGGCGAGACCATTGTGTTCTTCAACCTGAAAGACGCATCCAAAGGCGTTGCACATGACAGGACGTTGCTGCTACAGAGAGTGAGTATCTTATATTTTGTCATGTATTCACTGCTGCATTACTTTAGAATCATTAGAACATAGACTAATAATATACAGACCATCCACCAATAGGCAAAGTTCCAGTGCTATGTATGCACTGAGAATTCTCGCATATTCACGAGTGCTGATTGTTCGAACGCCTGTGTTAACCAATCATGCATTCATTGTTTGTGGTAATTATGGAATGGTATTTGGGTGTATTATTAGCTCTATATGGTGCCTAATATGTTTACGCAAAAAAATATGAGGGAACAGGCATAGTGTTTTTCTGTGTGCATGCTTCATGGAACGATTGGCCCTCATGAACAGATGAAGCTGGACTTTGCCTATTGGTGATTGGTTAGTTAACATTAATGGGTATATTTTCACAGGAAAATTTTTCTGGACACACGACCAATGCGTATCAATGTGAGTGTAACCTCGAGCCTGATCTCCGACCCCCGGCGGTGACCTCGCTATTCAAGTCTTAGTAATTTTGAATTGTAATAGTATTCTTGGCTGCAATTTCGATAGAAATTTGTGCATTGCAAATTTATTAAACATCATGCAATCTTAATTTCTTCACAATAGCAACAAAATGTAATTTCAAAAATATCTACGTACAGAAAAAAATATTTATATTTAACTTTTACCATAATATTATTAACTTGCGACAAGTTACTTATTTTGCATCAAAGTGGGAATTCCTTCAAATACATTGGCAGACCACCCGCTGTGCTCGGGGTCACATTCCATAATGCTAATATGTCTGTGCCCATGAGTGTCATGTGTCCAGAAAAATTTCCTGTGAAAATTTACGTATTAATTTTGACTGTTAGTCTATGTCTAGGACTTACAGCGTCCTGGCTCTGATTAACCCAGTATGTTATGGACTATTCCATTTGAAATCCATACTCCACCTGTGGCAGATACCAGCGAATGAGATGACAATGTGATGATGATGTGATTCAATTAGCCAATCAGAACCCCACTTAAGTTTACGCCAAAAACTGCGCCAAGTGGGCAGAACGCTGAAGAACCTTGCTGAAAACTACAACAAATACCCCTTGATATAAACAAAATGATATCATTGTAAGGGAAAATTTCACTTGAGTGTAAAAGCTGAAAATTTATTTTTTTCAACAAATGTGACAAATAAAGTTTATTTTATCAACAAATGTGACAAATCTAAATTATGATTCCTGTTTTGTTTTAATTTCAGCTATGTGATGTGATATCCGGGACAGTACAACTGGAGAACACCACCACAGCTCTCAGTACGGTGGTGACAAAAATATTTGATAAGAACGGCACAGAGATCAATGATGTTTATGCACTGAAATATGATCAAGAAATCTGGATTTCATTTGGGGAGGAGTTCAGGGATCCCAACGGTAAGGGGCTATGATTTGAAATTACTTGGCACTCTAAGTCGGTAAACATGAGTAAGATTTAATCTTTCCCTAGCGAAGTCCCTTTTCAGAGGGCTGAGCTTTCGGAACTCTAGCGAGTGCCATCTTCAGAGCGAAGATGGCACTCGCTCTGAAGATGGCACTGAAGATGGCTCTGAAGATGGTGCTCACTAGAGTTCCGAAAGCTCAGCCCTCTGAAAAGGACTTCTCTAGGGAAAGGGTAAGGGGCTATGTCGACAGAGAAGGTATCTTACACTTCCCATAATGCATTTCTTCAATTTCAGGTTTCTGTACTGATTTGGTATCTAGTGTAAGATGGGTCGATAGTAACAAAATGTACCTCAATGAACAGAGCACATCCAGATGTTATGAAATATGTTTATTTCTTGACTAGCGACCCATGTTTATTCTCAAAATTAAAACAAAAGGGAACCTGTACAAAATAATGGGAGTGTCATTTGATCAGGGCTCCCACGGTGAAAGACCTTGAATTTGAAAACATCTTTTCAAGGCCTTGAAAGTCATGGAAATTTGCACAAGGTCCTTGAATGTCCTTGAAAATTTGAATTTTACCTAAATGTTGCTGAAATGCATGAATGTTGTGTTCGTGAGTTACAGATTTATGTGTATATCCAATGCTTTTGTGTTGTGGTAAGTCCTTCAAAATCATGCTTTTGGACCTTGAAAGTCCATGAAATGTTCTTGAATTTTTAAAGCTTCAAGGTGCGGGAATCCTGTTTAATGAAATGAGGTTGTAAAGGATTCTGGGAAGGGTAAGAAATCTCTGCTATATCAAATTAAATTTCTTTGTGACAAACAAAATACCTTATAAACATCTCAAAAAAAGTAACTAACCCCCTTAAATAATGACCACTATTCAAAAAACAGGTGATTGTATTACAAATCTGTTAAATGCGTTGGAAGCAGAATTTATTTCTGCACAATTTGACACCTCATTTGCAGCAATTGACTAAATATTGACGTCACAGCGTACATTTAAATCAATGTAACCCAAGATTTGAAAGTTGCAGTAAATTGTATTGATTTTGTATTCAGTGTAATGGAAGGAAATCTGTGTAATGATATCTGAGTGTTTTTGTATTGTAAAAATTTGTATGTAAGTGCAACTTTCAAATTTGGACCTCACTACATTAAATTGACCGGTGTTTTGTTGTTTTCTGGGCTATCGTATCAAATGAGGTGTCAAAATGCACAGAAATAAATTCTGCTCCCAACGCATTTTACAGATTTGTAATACAATAGCCTCCTTTTGAATAATGGCCATTATTTAAGGGGGGTTAGTTACTTTTTTTGAGATGTTTATATTCTCTTTTATTAAAGCCCCCCCCCCCCCTCTAATAAATGCCCCACCTTTTTTCAGCCAAACTGTTCAATAAATGCTATCATAATTTTCATACATACCATCGCCTTTTTCACGACATTCATCTCGTGGCCATTGTAATCGACAGTGTTTACAGCATACCGCGGAAACATGGCATGTTGCCCATGGGGTACCGCATCAGCAAACTCAAAAATAGCACAAACAGCATGAGCGTACACAAAAGAAACTTCACACGTAAGATAAGCGATGTCACCAGGTTTGTACGCTGTACCGGCGGCAGCTGAATTCGAGTACGTTTAGAGGGCACAGGCATGGAAAATTCCAATCTGTGTATAAATTAATCTAAGGTTTACAGTATTGTAGAAATTCCTTATTGTTCGTGGAGCACCACAGCACTGCAATGTAAAAAATACCTCAAATTCAAGTTAATGCCCCCGTGGAAAATGCAATACCCAGGGCATTAATGAAAGAGAAGAAAGTAATTATGGTGTCTTCATTATCATAGAGTATCGGACTAATACAGAGATTCAGCTAATTTTCTGATGTTATTATTAGAAACAGTACTGGACTGATACAGAGATTCAGCTTATTTTCTGATGTTATTTTCTGTTTCCTTATGTAGTATATTGCATGCAGTTATCATTAGATAGTGTGAGTGGGAGCAGCTACTTGGGAGAATACAACGTAGCCGTGAGGGAAGCACTGTCAGCGGACAATGGACCAAATATAGAACAGTAAGTTAAGAGTTTTCATAACCTCATTAATAAACGCGATACGTGCGGTCCTATCACATTTAGTTATTTGTGAAATCGCGAACACAAATCGAGGTCATTGATATCTCACAAATGCGTAATTGTTCGAAAGTAAATATTAGTAACCTCCGCAAGCGCCGTATTGCGCATCAAACAAACTGCGCGCACGCTGGCTGCCGTATTTGGATTGCGCCCTCCCATATTTACACAGATTGTGATACACACTTTTGTGATTGGTCATCCTGTTTTAGCCTGATCGATTTTTGGAAAGGGAAGGTGTAAAAATCTTCTTCTTTTTTTTGAGCAAAATTTTGTATTATTTTTGTATAGTGAAGAGATCAAAGTGACGGTTATGAATGAGGTTAATAACTTTGCATCAGTAATATGTCAGGCATTGTGAAAAATCTAAACATTTTGCTTTGGACCTCGGAATATCCCTCGCTTCCAAAGGCAAAATGTTTAGATTTTTCACAATGCCCTCCAAATAACCGATGCGCAGTTATTAATCGTAAACTAATCGTAAACTTTACTTGCAGCAATTCTGAATATTCCGATAAAACGGTACAATCTTTGGTAAATAAATGGCTTTGTTAACAGAAAAATACTGCTTCTGCAAACCATTCAATATGCACTTACAATGGTCTTGCACTCTGCTCACAAATTATAATCCTTGTCTCTCTTTGCAGGCATACACATTGGGATCCAAGCATCGGGTTTCCTGTAATGTATGATTTCAATGATATCAACGAGACATCCAGAATAGACGAGTTAGATCGATTCTTGGATTCAATCAAGAATAGCAGGATAGATGTTAATGCACATTTCTTACAACACAAGGTAAATCGGCATTTTATAGTCCGGGATGTAAGTTTTCCATTTTGTTACAGATTTCTGGGGTTTTTTTTTGCGGTTCCCGAATCCTGATTTATTTTTTTTGGGAGGTGGAATTAATCTATTTACATTTCCGGAATTGGATGATGACTTTTCATCATAAAAAGAGGGGGTGAAAGTGATTATAGTGTGTTTGGACGCTAATCTAATCTTGTGGGCATATACACACACGTACAATGGCGATTTTTTAACGGGATAAGGTTAGCACTGAAAATCCAACTTGGCGTTATTCTCAATTTGAGACGAGGCACTAGGAAGGGTTTACCTTTTTAATTTATTTTAAATTCCCTCGTACCTGTTATGTTCTCTATTCATCACTGCCTTTCTTCTCTTCCTTCTGTTGTTGTTGTTGTTGTTGTTGTTGTTGTTGTTGTTGTTGTTGTTGTTGTTGTTGTCGTTGTTGTCGTTGTTGTTGTTGTTGTTGTTGTTGTTGTTGTTGTTGTTGTTGCTGTTGTTGCTGTTGTCTCTACAGTATCAGCTCACACTATCATGTTCTCAATCTGCCATTTTAAATTTGTTCGCAACGTTAACGTTTTTTGTTTCTTGCATTCTTCTGATAGGATGATCCTAGCGTTGTCTTGTATCCAGAAGTGACAGTAGGAGTGAAAAAGAAGCAAGGTGATAAAGATGTGTATCCCTCAAGAGCACAAGCCTGGGTCATTAACAAGGTCAGTCAGTATTCTTTTGCCCCAAATTTTGCATATGATGTAGAGTTAATGGAATGTAATGCCAGTGGTGTTGTTGCTACTCGTCTAAATTCATTTTTAAAAAGTCCGACTTAGATCAAGGTGTGATGGTTTTTTTGTTTCTGATTTTGAAACATAAAAGCACCACAGCATTTGCTGGGTGGAAAAAAAAAAAAGGTTAGTCAGTATGTTTGATTTCCGCTAACCTTCATTCCGAATCTTCATTTTATAACAAACTTTTGTCAAACCAATCAAAATCTTGTAGGCACGTAATAATGTTATATATAAGTGCACAAAGAAGCATTTTAGACAACTCCTATTCTAGAAGAGTGCAGAGTTACTAAAAGGGTCTGTGCTCATAATGCCTGTGTAACAATACTCATTCCTAATCTCATGAATAAACGCTAGACATGGGATCCAGTCTTTTTTATTTGCCAAAACTCAAACGCGGAACAAGGTTACTAATATTCAACAGTGAATCTTCGTGCCATTGTTGTAAATATTTGTAATCTCTGCGCACGCCGTGTTGTGCATTGAAGAAACTGTGTGTGCGCTGGCTGCCGTATTTGGATTCTGTATTTGCACATATTGTGATTCGATCGCCCTCTGTTATTGGTCGTCCTGTTTTAGCCTGTTCGATTTTGGGAATGGCAAAATGTAAACATTTTGTATTTTTACAAACTTTGGAGAAACATTTTGTGTTATTGTGTAAATTGAAGTGATGAAAGTAATGAGTTTTTTTAAATAACTTTGCATCGGTAATATGCCTATGCCCCAAAGGCAAAATGTTTCGATTTTTCATAATGCCCTCCAAATATGTGCAGTTATTAACCTCTGAGGCTCTGAACAATTAGAAGGTAATGCAAGTACATGTACATTCAAAGAAGATGCTAGTCACAAGCTTAACACCTCAGCAAATAATTTGTGACATTGTTTATGATTTAACAGTCTGTGTATGATTGTCTTTTTTTTATTTTGATCTTGACTGATTCTTCAGAGAGGACAAATCTACTGCCGTGCAATGCCACAACTAGCCTTGACTGTGATCGACAAGTGGAAGATCGATACCAAGTTTATAGATGGCAAAACACCAGCACAAGGCTATGCAATAGGCCTAGAAAGACGGTAAATATTAACATTATTTCAATGCTTTTCAACTTCACATTGGTGGTGTTATAAGTGATTCACGTGGTTGCACTGCAAGCGTGCCGACAAACGGTCCTTGCATGTGTTTTTATGTGCTGTGCGGAATTAGATGTGTGTGATTTAATATTGTAAACAGGGAATTATGCACCTATGTTGCAAACAAACTGAACATGAAACAAAGTATAGTGTACACTTCCATGCAGCACATTTTAAGATGTAATTCTTGAAGAATCAAAAGGAATGGTGTGATGCAAATATCAACAAATGTGACCTATTACCACAAAATGAGCGTAAAGTTACAGGTTGGTAGTTTCGAGACATCTTGGTTGCTGAGTTGATGTTCTTTGCTTGCAGCGCATCTGTACAAGCCAGTGGTATGTCCTTCGTGAATGGCCCATTGTGCCCCTACAATGGACATACAGACATTCTACTGGCTTGAACAGGTGCATGTAAACAAAAAACACCAATGCAGTCCACTATGCAACTTTACACTCATTTCATGGTAGCAGATCACAAATTTGTGCCATAAAAACAACATTGGACTAGAATTGGGGAGACATTGGCGGGAATTACATAGTGCATAAGCCTGAAAGTGCATGCAGTACATGTGCTGTTTGAGATCACTAGATTAGTGGAATCAAGGTCAACTGAGAACATGTCCAACATGGAACATCTGCTAGCACAATGGGCTATTGCATTCAAAATCCACACTACCCCTGTGGAAGATTTTGGAAATATCTTCCACAGGGGGAGTATGAATTTCAATCGAATTAACACATTACTCAGCTCCATTTGAATTTCATACACCCACTGAAAAAGATGCATCCTGAATCTTTCACAGTGGCGGGTGAGTTTAAAGTATAGTTGCTTAATGGATTGCTGTGGATTTTAAATGCAATACCTCAATAACTGGGATTCCTACCAGGAGGAATTAAATTTATCAAATTCATTGGCACAGCAAAATTGTAAACTCACCCCAACTGCTACAACTAGCTATTCTCGATCTCACACAAACTGTGAGAGTCTGGTTAGGGCTAGTGTTTTCATAATGAGGACACTCACATTATGTAATAATTTCTTTTCTATTCTGCAGAGCAACAGGCAACCCATTTCAGGAATGGAGTTTCAGCGCAGATGGTTATATTCATTCTGTGGTAAGTCTACAGATGTTTCGTTACCTACAAATTTGTCAAAATGACGGCACCATTTTAGGCACTGAACAGGACATTTCGTAAAAAACTTGATAGTTAGCATATGTGCTTACTATCGAGCGTTTTTGAAACATGCAAGCATGAAGAACCCTATCCACAGAAGTGTAAAGGGTTTTGAGCAAATATTCGATACACATAGTTATATACGAACAAGTAAACCTGCAAATTTGTGTCTCAACCCCATTAACTCAGTTGGTAAAACACTGGACTTTGGTACAATTTCATGTTTTCATAAGCACTCAATAGTAAGCACATATGCTAACTATTGAGTTTTTACGGTACAGGACTGTAGGGCAGGATTGTTGTTTTACAAAAGCAGACTTTAAGGAGAGCACCATCAAGGGTATTTGTAGTGGTGCCTTAAATTGAACTTATTTTGAATACTGTTCGGCAAGGTCCTTTAGCGGTGTCTGACTGCTCTAGCTGATTATAGAATAAAAAGAACTAGCACATACCCTTGGTTTATGTTGCTATTCGAACCCTTAAGGGGTCGGTCACCCTTTGCACATTACTTTTTGTGGGGTCTGATAGGGCATCAGACACACCAAATTACATTCTGAATACAAGGAATATCCTTCTGATATCAAATAATTTTGATTTTTTGAAATTTGCGATATAATACAAATTTTATGGCAAATATTTTTGACATTGAACAGTTCTCGAAGTAAACTTTAAGTCATTTCCCTGGACCCATCTGCGGTCATAACTCCATTTTGACGAAAGGTGTCACTTTTGCCCTTTGTCCTGGGTGGCATAATACTAATATAATGGTTAATTTATGAAAAAAATGTTTCTTGGTTGCAGTGACGTAGCAACGGTGGGGGAGCACATGCCTTGACCTGACCAATTCAGCATCGATTCTACACCCCCCTCAAAGTCAAAATTTTTGTGTGCTTTGTGTGCATTTCAACACAAAATCATTTGAAAGATCAATTTTAGACAATATTCAACTTCATTATATCCAAAATTAATGAGTGATAGGCCCTATTTGTGCAAATCAAGGATTGGGGGACGCCATTATGTATCCTTAGCCCTGGGCACCACAACCCCTACAGTTTGTCCACTCTGAAGTACAAAGTGACAAAGCGCGCGTATACAGCGCATTAACAGTGCGTAGTGCTGCGTCTCTGCTGCAGGTATGCATGCCTTCAAAGTCGGTACAATGTGTGCGTCCGCGTCTGTTCTTTGTACTTCAGAGTAGGCTCACTGTAGCTACGCCACTGCTTGGTTGCATCCAGAAATTGTATCAACATAATACTAAATGTTTTCAAACTACACTGTCACTTATCTAGGCGGAACCTAATCTTGTCATGACATACATCCAAGAGAAGGATGATGACACAGGTGACCTGACTATGGAGCAGATGATGTCAGATGGCTTCGCCATTGGCAATGGCTACGATGATGGCTTGATGAACGGCGGGGAGGAGGATGCAGAGATGATGATGGGAAGTCCTGATGACATCCTGAAGATGAAGATCATGAAGCAGATCGAAGGAAATAAATTTGCTGGCCAAAAGTTACTGGTGGCTGCTGTGCCCAAGTTGTCACTGAAACATGCATGGGCTAAATCACAGAGGTTAGTTAGTTTGATGATTTTGTGGAAATTTGCAAGAATAGATATAAACTGTTCAAATAAAGAAAGTCCGCAGTCATGTAACCTGTCCTACACCAAAATCTGATATTGTTATGACAATGTCATTGATACGGTCATGTGCAGAATCTTGTTATCTCCAATTTAATACCAAATTTGCTACCAAACATTCAAAAGTGACAAAGATTGATACCAGTTTATGGCATTTGGTGCATTTTCAAAAGTTATAAATCAAAACTATGCACGCGGTCAAAATTGCTTAGCGTGGCAATGTGGTCAAGCTTGCTTGCCCACGATGGGCTCCTGTCGACTATCCCAAGTGCGTGCTTTATTTAATTGTCAATTTAAAACGCATGGATTGCTACAGTGCTTTACTGATGAATACTAGGGCACGATGCGATCGATATGACCTAGTGGTTGCTTCTGGCTATGTCAATGGTTACCATAGGCGAGATCCCGGGGGGATGGGGGGATTTATCCCCCCCCCCCAATATTTTGCCGGGGGGATGGTCCATACAATCATCCCCCCAATGTTGACGCCTAATAATGGGTTTCTGACCAAATTAACCTCATATTTGCCCATTTTAGCCCCCAAAGTGCAAATTTTCGCGCGCTTCGCTCGCATTTATTCCACTTTTACACCATATTTCATTAGTTAGCTTCAAAATAGCAAAATTTTTCGCCAAATTTGTACAATAAGCTTATTCTGTCGCCAAAAGATGCTGCATTTACTATACTTTCAGAATTTTTTCCAACTCCATCCCCCCCAATGTCAAAAAGAAATCTACGCCACTGATGGTTACGCTCTGCCATTCACCTCTACAGGTCCACGTGGTCCGTTTTTAATTTGCAACTTTTTAATATGCACCAAATTTCATATACTGGTATCAATCTCTCTCAATTTTGTTTTGTAGCAAATTTGGTATCAAATTGGAGCTAACAAGATTCTACACACGACATCATCAATTAAATTGTCATAACAAAATCAGGTTTTGGTGTAGGACGGGTTACATGACTATGGACTTTCTTTATTTGAGCAGTTTATATAGATAAGGAATCTGGATTTAAGGTTCATTTTTATGGTTAGGGTTAGAATTTTTATTGGACTCGAACTTGGGCTAAACTCCAAGAGGCTGTTGGACTCGAACTTCACTGTAAATCAGTAGGTTGACCTTCAACACTGGTTTGACTTTTTGTAGATCTTTTTTCATATTGACAGAAATATGCATCATCTCTTCCAGAAGTCAATCTCTTACTCAAGACCTACCACCACACGCTTGATTGCGTGTTGAGTTTGGGACTGACTTGTTTTTAAATGCTGTTTTATTATGATTACTTTATTTGGTCGAAAGTGTGGCTTATCCTGTATTATATTAACACTTTAAAAACCTTGATATAAATCTCTTACTTTTTGAAGATTTCAGTGAGATTAAACAGATATTAATGTTGAAATTAATATCTGGGTTAGGTGTATTATCTCTTACTCTTACTATTCTTCAGTTGCTTTCAACAAAACCTAGACAAGAAAAAATGATAATAATTTCTGATTAAGAGATATTTTGCTTTAGTCTAAGGCATGTAGATGTGACCAAACAAATGTGTCTCAAACTTTTGTACCTATCAGGTGGGCTTTAAAACAAGAACGTCTCGACAACCTCGGCCAGTGGAAGCATACCAAAGCACAGAACCCACAGTGGAACAAGCTTGCCTACTCATGGCCTGTTGCTGAAGATGGCACATGGAACAACAATTATGATTGGCCGATGGAAGGATACTTGATACCTTATGCACCACCAATCAAGAAGTCATCAAAAACAGCTACTGATAAAAACCAGGAGGAGCTGAAATCATTTAGAAGTAAGTTAATTTTAGGAGCCTTTGTTGTAGTAAGTGATGTAAACATTTTTTCTATCATTTTTTAGACTGATTATTACCTAAATAGATCTTAATTCAGTTGGTGAGAATCATTTAAGGTAACTTTCCTACCTTTTTATCCATGTTCCATTTCTTGGTCTCTTGAAAGGAAGAAATTACATGGCTCATCACAGCTACAGCAAAGTGATAGGATAATATAATCTCTTTATCTTCTTTCTTCCTTTTGTCCTTCTTTCTTTCCTTCCTCTTCGCCAAAAAGCACCTTGGACATTAGGGTTAAAACACATTAATTTTCCTCCTATATTAGATAATTAACCCTAACACTGCCAAACATAAAAAATCCCAATGCACACAAAGCTACTGTAAGCGCACATATCCCCCATGATCTGATTGTGTAATCATCCAAACACACATAGCCATGAAAACCTTGGCTGGCCAGGGTACACATCGGTGGCATGCTATCCCCAATCATGTGCCAAGCACCCAACGGGTCAATGGGGGCATGAGAAAAAGCTTTCTCTTCAACTTCCTTATTTCCTTCATCTTTGCATAAAGCACATGGGGCATTAGGGTTAGGGACTGTCAAAATCTAGTTAGTGTAAAGCATTACTGTGCAGTGTATGCACATCTGATTGAAATGCGGAAGTTCTAATAATTCTACATATCCCAATGGCATCCTAGTGATTGAGAAGCTATCCTAGCACCTTACCATCATTCCAACTGAATTTTTGAATATCTTTTCTATTATTATTTTTTCCAGAACATCCTCTGAGACTGCGAGTAATGAAAAACGGAGAAAGAGACATGCAGAAGTGTGTGCAGGTGATACCGCCAGACATGACCAATGTAAGTAACATTGGGAAATTCCATTTAAAATCCACACTACCCCTGTGTAAAATGTTACAAATATCTTCAACAGAGGGAGTATGCATTTCAAATGGATTAGCACATGAACCAATTCTATTTATATGAATAATAATAATAATATCCATGATTTATTAAGAGTCTTTCCATGTACAAAGCGTTTACAACACAAATAATGCATAAAATCAGCAATTACATGGCAAGAGGGGAAAAACCCATCAATTTAGCAAGAAATATCATAATACTAATCATGGCGTGTCCGTCAGTCCGTCCGTGCGCTATCGTGTGCGCGTGGCTCGCTAATGCGGGCTCGCGATGCGTATCGCGTAGTGCGCGGAGTACCGACGGGCGCAGTGCAAGCATCGGAAAGCATTACAGTGTGGTCAGAGATAAAACAAATTGGTGTGGTTAATCGTGCAGGTGCATCTCATCGGATTCCAAAACGGCACACGTGCAGAGGCCTATTAGTAGTTTAAAAGGTCAGGGCAAGTAGGCCTATATGGGTAACAGGTGTTGGGTAATTAGAGATGGTCACAAGAACCACCCAAGCCGAGAACCGCGAAATCTAGTATAATATAATATTAGAGGACCTTATATTTGCACACAAATACGGCTGTGTTATCAGTGTACAAACTCCGGAGAAGATTCAGTTCAAATCTTTCTCAGAGGGTGTATGAAATTCAAATGGAGCTGCATAATGTGTTCATTCCCTTTGAAATTTATGCTCCCCAAATCGATCATGTACATGACATGATGGATTGAGTAATGTCAGATAATTGAAACTGACCAATTTGTTGAAACATTTTTACATTCTAGATGATACGAGATTTACATCGTACAGCACTAAATGGAAAGCGCCCTCACAAGCGATCAAAGTCAAGAGATATTGAAGTGATGGACTCTTTAGACTACTCTATGGATTTCTCCATGCTAGATGAAGCACAGAGGGGCAAGTTTCTTGCTAAGCAAGAGACAATTAAGGAGCTGGAATTCAAGCTGGTAAGCAGCATTGTTGGAAAAATCTAGACTTTTATATACCGTATTTCGTCAAATAGTTGCCCCCCCCTCAAATAAATGCCCCCTGCCACTTTTTTCAACCAAGATGTTTCAAAATTGCCGATACTTCCATGCTATCTTGTGTAGTAAGCTTACCAAGTTGCCCGCATGGTTGATAATAGCGTCACTTTTTGGCGAAAATCGGGATTGGAAACCCGGAAGTGAACCAGAAGTCAGTGTTTCTAGTTCAGAGTGAGTTTCAAGTTAACCTAATGATTTTAGCGGAAATTATCGTTCGAAAATTGACCCCCCCCCCCTTGGGAAAATGTAACGCCTGACGAAATACGGTATCTCCTAAAGATTTGCCTGCTGGCCATGTAGGCTTCAATATGAAAAGTCCCAAGTTTTGAGATATTTCGCAAAATATCAAAGAGCTTTCTCAAGAACCACTGAACCATACAGGGCCTGTACTCACTTCAATGCATTTGTAATTAGAGAATAAAGGTATTGTTTTTAGCCGCTGGAGTGCATCTATCATCTCATATAACACGGGTGACATCATTATTTTCGTCTCGTTGTTTGGTTCAAATAGCGCGTACGAGTATCACGTTGACACGCACATGTTAAAGTGTGTGATATCGTGTCATATCGCACAGGTAAGAACCAATAAAATTGCAAGAACATTCTCAAGTGTTTAAGAATGTTAATTCTAAATATGGGCATGTATCTGAAATTTTTTAATTTTGAAAGAAAATTTGGAACTTGTCGTGTACAGTCGACACCTGTGGGTTAATATGAATTAATAGCCCTGAAATAGAAGACCTGAATAAGCTGTGGATTTTCAGGCAATATCTTGCTTGATATAAATTAACATAAGTTGAATTTTAATCAGTTTAAAAAGAAACCATGTTTTTCAATTCATATGATATTTGTTGTGCAAAATAAAACCTACCTCGGTTTTTTTTTCTTTGTTTATATATCCGTTTTCTCTTCTTTTCTTTCTTTCTTCCATGCAATTTAGTGTCACGTTTATGTTTTACCAGCTTTCCTTACTCAATTAACTAGAATGCACACAGATTTACCAATGATGCGATCTTGTCCTTCATGATCGCGTAAATATGCGCTCAAACCAGTGCATCCACAGCTGTTGGGTAAAGCAGGTGCAAAAGATATGCAACGTATAAACGTTTGTTACAAACAAACTGAAGGACGGAGTTATTGCTTGAGCTGGCCTCATCGCTAAAAATCCATTTTCATGGAATTTGAGCAAAACTACCAATATCAGTGAAAACTCATGGAATTTGAGTAGCCCACGAGGGCATTTATTTTTGACTGATTCAGATTCCTTCAAAACGGTCAAGTAGAAATAAGTGAAAATATTTCAGGGAATTTTGTTTTTATGAAATGCTGGGAACTGTGTGCTAATTTACAGTAAATATTTGATGAAATATACATTGCTTATTTAAAACTGCTGTTTGCATCTTCATTACAGTTCATGGATCGGTGTACAGCTGCCCTCAATCTGCCGTTTGCTGCGCGTCGGGTATTTAGCCACGAAGGCAAGGCGTACACCACCCTGGATGAGATCAAAAGAGATCAACTTGTCTTTGTGTCATGCGGAGAGGCGTTTGCCGATCCGAATCTGGGTGGTCAGGAACAACAGAGAAGGATGTTACTGTCAACTCTTGCTGGAGATATTGATGCTATGAGGCAGTATGTGTTCCTTAGGGAACCTGGAGGTAAGATGCGATATGATAAGATCACAGAATTAGAGAAGGAGAACTGGGACACGACCGCCATGTTGATACAGGCATGGAGCAAAAATTGGGGGTGTTCGGTTTTCCTCTGAATGCTCTCATGGCATCTGTTGTCAAGCAAGAAAGACATCGCATACTAAGGGTAATTTGACACGCTCTTAGTGAAACGTGTTGAGGGTACATACCACAAAATAGCTTTCCATAGACTTTACGTGCAAAATAGGGGTCACGATTTAGGCTATAAGTCGAGTACGTCTTACTTTGAAATATATATTTGATATCATCTTAATCAGAACAAAATTCTGCATAACATATCTGAAAATGACACCAAATTTTAGGTCTACTTTATGAGAAAAATAGCACTATATAAAAAGGCCTGATTTTCCTGTGTTTACGTCCGACTGCTAACCGCGTTTTGACCTCGTGTGTTCATGCGCTCATCATCGTAAACATCACTCAAATTTTCGCGTTTTCTTTTCAAATTAGTAGAGATCACATTCACAAGTTCTAGCAAAACACGATTTGCAACACTAAAAGTGTTAATATTGTACCTATTTTGCACAATTTTTATGCAAAGTTGGGACTATAGGCGTGATAAACTTTTTGCCGGAAACCGCTTCACAGGCGGATTTAGTGGTATGAACCCTTGATTACAAGATGCTAAAGATGAAATGCATAATTGTTTTCGTTCGTTTTCCGCACACTGTTGGCAAGGACCCGAATGCCCCCAATTTTCTCCCCATAGCTGACGCCGCGATTGTATGTGGCGGTATAGAGAGTCCTGGTTCTCCTTCTCTAATTCTGTGTGTAAGATTCACAATAGTTCTGTGCATGTTGTGTTGTCATGAGGATTTTGCTGACCTAATCCGGTTAGTCACAAAGAGCAAAAATGAATGTTACTGGTGTTGTGTTGTGAGGTGCAGAATTTACTGTCCTAATCTTACTGAAAAGACTCAGTAGGTTTGGAGATATGTAGGCCTAAGTGTGAAGATTTTTTTTTTTCAAAACCAACATTTACTCTCCTGCTTGACAGTTTCACTTTTCATGGAAGAAAAGCATCTTGATAATATTGATTGATGATCCTTACTTCCGGTTGGATGAAACACACAACCACAGAGGGTGTAAAATGATACATTTCCTATTGAAGACATGACCTTAACCCTAACCCAACTAGGTCTCACTAAAGCTCACTATTAAAACCACTCTGCGTGCATGCATTCCACGGGACTTGATGACGCAATCAGACCAAGTCATATATACCCAGGGAATCGTTGGCGGACCAGCGTCACCTGTGTGGCTACATGCTGGGGATCTTATGCGAGGGGTCCGAGGTTCGAATCCCGGGGGTGCCAAGTGACTTTTCTCTTCATCTTCTCTCCTTTTTCGTTCCTTCTGTCCCTTCCGATAGTAAAAAAACCACGGGTAGGGTTAGGTAATATGCATGTTTTTCCTAGGCGTATGCCTCCTTAATCTTCCATTCAGAGAGTGTAAAGCAGAATAAATGTGCAGCACTTTGACATTGATGTATGTATTTATTTGTAGATGTTGTCCTGGAAGTGGAAGGTTCACTTAGTGTTGGCAGTAGACTTGTAGTAAACACATGTGCAATGACCGCAGAGGAGAGACAAAACCCTAACAGAGGCCAACCATCGCCTGATGGAGGAGATGACAATGATATGGACCATGAAGAGGATGATCCACTAACAAGCATGAGGTCAGTATAACGGGCTAATCCATTTAAAGTTCACACTCCCCCTGTGGAAGATTTGAGAAATACCTTCCACAGGGGAGTATTAATTAGCACATTAACCAACTCTTATTTGAAAATCACCCACCCTCCCTCTGTGGAAGAGTCATGTTGAATTTTTCTCAGAGAGTGTGTGAAATTCAAATACAGCTGCCTAATGTGTTTATTCCATTTGAAATTCATACTCCCCTGTGAAAGATATTTCTAACATCTTCCTCAGGGGGTGTGTGAATTTGAAATTGAACAGCCTAATCACTTTCAGAACAGCAAACATAGAGTTCAATGTTTTGTACATATTTTCCGATTGACAGTGTTTTTTCCGCTGCAGCAAAAAAGGGCTGCAGGTACAAACATCATGCAGAAGATTCATATTAATTCATAGTACATAACAAAATTCTTGTATAATTTATTTACACAGTGCACATGAGAAATCACATGCACACTCAGAGCACAGGCATGAGGGTCTCAAGTGGCCGTGGGAGAAAGTGTTGAATGTGGGCTTGGACGAGGTGTCAGAGGTCAACCAGGAAGGGGACGCAGAAGATGGCTACACCAATATGGAACTCTATAGGAAATTCAGGTAATGGATATCAATAATTTAAACTGGCGCACATGTATGCAGCCATAGACTAATACAGACTCTTCATCAACAGTCAAGGTTCCCGTGCTTTGTATGCTGTGACTTGTATGCTATTGCGGATGGGCTGCCGCACCAATCCCTCAAGGGTACATAACACAAAATAGCTTTCCATAGACTTTACGTGCAAAATAGGGGTCACGTTTTAGGCCATAAGTCAAGTTACCTCCAACGTTGAAATATATTTGATATCATCAAAATTCTGACACAACATTTTAGGTCTACTTTTTGAGAAAATCAGCGTTATATAAAAACCCCAGATTTTCCTGGGTTTACATCCGACTGCTAACCACCTTTTGACCTTGTGTGAACATGCGCACATAATCGTAAACATTACTCATATTTCCATGTTTTCTTTTCAAATTTGCAGAAATCACATTCACAAGTTCTAGTAAACCACAATTTTCAAACTAAAATTGTTAATATTGTACCGATTTTGCACAATTTTGATTCAAAGTTGGGACTATAGCCTAGGCGTGATAAACTTATACCGGATACTGCTTCACAGGAGGATTTATTGGTGAGCCCTCAATATGTCAAAATGGTCCAGTATTTGTGACGCTTCATGACCACCAAGATTTGACTCCAGTTTACAAGAAATTTGTTGACTTATTTATTTTTTCTCTTGTTGATGATTGATTTGTGTATTTTGTTTTGTAAGCACAAAGATATCCTGTGGTGAAGGGTGCTATAAATGCCTGTAATTGTATCGATGTTAATGTAAATCTTCCAAGATCCTCATGAGTAAATACTTTATTATAGTCTGTATACCTTCCTCGAGTCTGTAAAGTAAAATCTAATTTTGAGATTTTCTCAAAAATTGTTCATTTTTGCAGGAATCTGTTATGGTAGTTGGATTTCTTGCATCATTTCCTTTCTGAAAATGTATACTTTATTATACTTTTCATCATTACATTTAGAGATTCAATAGAAAACAATATCTACTTACTGACTCGAGGAAGGTATACAGACTATAGTATGCTTTATCTCATTCTACAAATGTTTGTCTGCTGAAAGATAATGAATATTCTAGATTCATATACCTAATGTTAAGAATTCTTGATTCTACATCATACGAAAAGTATTTTATAACATTACTTCACAGACCTAAACAGCGTAAAAGTCCTCGCAGTAATCGGTTAAACCACCAGCGTTTCATGTTGATGGACGATTTCTTCTTGTTAAAGCACGCCATTCTTAGTGGTAGGAGTGGAGAACAATGGAGCGGAAGGTTCCACTGCAGTCATTGTCAAGAAAAATGTGGAAGATGTTTCTCAGAGATGGGAGGTGGATGAAAATGGGTGAGTAGATTCTATGGGTCACATGGATTCCAACATAAGCCTTTATACACTACAAGATTCCTATTGCAGCCCCTGCATGGGTACACAGTCGCTAAGGTACTTCAGAGGTACACACAGAGTATCCACATAGGTACTCTGTAGTACCAGTGTAGTTCTCTGCTGGTGGGGGCCTGTGCAGTACCTAAGTAGGTACTCTGTGTGTACCTCTGAAGTACCTTGGCGACGGTGTACCCATGCAGACAGGTAGTCTCAATAGAGCCATATTGAATTGCCATGATTGGTGACCAAAATATATACCTCAATGTCATGTGCAGTGGGCTATTCCCATTGAAATCCATACACCCCCTATGGAAAACATGACCGTAATTTTCCACACAGGGAGTGTGAATTTCAAATGGGGTTACCTGAATGGGTGTTTCCATTTGAAATCTACACCCCTGTATGGGAGATTAAGGTCATGTCTTCCACAGTGAATTTCAACTGGAATAGCCCATTGCATGTCTCTGTTTGCATTATTGTGTTCACTTTTGTTCCCTTTTCTTTGCACAGATTTATTCATTCTAAAGGAAACCCTGATCTAGTGTTGGGCGTTTCAATGCCAACCTTCAGACCAGGAGATGAAAGCATAACAACCAGTTATTCTGGAGAACCAATCACATTACAGAAGAAGAAGAGTGGCAATGGATCAGCCAATCAGGTGTGGTTGATTGAGAAGGAGGGGGAAGGATTCGTTCATGCATTTGGATCTACGCAAGATATTGTTAATAATAACGGTAAGTGCATGTGTTGTTGTTGTTGTTGTTGTTGTTGTTGTTGGGTAAGTGCATGTGTTGTTGTTGTTGTTGTTGTTGTTGTTGTTTTTGTTGTTTTTGCAAGTCTTGTTGTTTTTTAACATGTTTAATTATTAATCCATGTTTTTCATTAAACACGCTATAATACTGGTACTTTATCAGTGACCTTAATCATGCACTAAAGTATTGCACAAAGAGATATTTCAATTTGTCAAATTAATAAAGAAATATGTTGTTAACTCTTGCAGCAAAATATCTTTTTAAGTTATTAATCATTTTTAATCAATAAAACATAAATAATTTAATTAATTTAATTAATTAATTAATTAATGTCATCCGAGGTCAGAGGTCATCAGACAGAGGTCAAACGAGGTCAAAGGTCATATGGGGTCAACAGGGTAACCCATAAATCTTACGCAACTGTGGTGCAATCAACTACTGTATACTAGTAGTAATTATATGGCCTTGTACCAGAAAGTTTGTATTTCTGATATTGTATAAAAACAAGTTTGTAATCATAATCAAAGGAATTAATTAATTAATTTAATCATTAGTCGTGCCACTATATAAATTAATATTCGCACCCCTAATTAATCATGTCCGCAAATCTGTGTAAAAGAGCCCTCCTCTAAAATCAATAGGCCTGTATCAAAAATTATTTCCCCACTGGGGTGACACCCCTCATAAGACCTTGGGTCAGCAATCATATTTGAGTCCTTTTCATATCTCGAAATGCCAAGAAGGTATGACCCCTAAGGTGTGAAATGAAAGAGAGCAAAGCCACCAACCCCCCCCCCCACCTCTCAGCTGAAGCCACATGGTCCAGCTATGGTGTGGTAACCGCTCTAGTTAAGATACTTGTTGGTTTGGAAAT
Source organism: Amphiura filiformis (assembly GCF_039555335.1). Taxonomy (NCBI): domain Eukaryota; kingdom Metazoa; phylum Echinodermata; class Ophiuroidea; order Amphilepidida; family Amphiuridae; genus Amphiura; species Amphiura filiformis. The sequence goes on along the minus strand of NC_092633.1, from coordinate 47,427,010 downwards.
AATAAGTTTTGATCTCAATGTTTATTCTTGACAGAAATAACTGCAGCTAATTATGCTGGTGTGTGCACATATGCAGTATGTGGAGAACAACCAACTCAACAACCGGTAAGCTTATAGCACACAGCTCTATTGCTGTACAATTTATAAATACTTTAGCATCACATTTCTACCACTAAAAGTTTAAGTTGATGTTTAGTCAAGGCCTGACATATTGAAACTTGCATCTTGGTATTGAGCTAATCAATTTAAGTTCACACTTTCCTGTGGAAGATTTTTGAAATATCTTCCACAGAGGGAGTGTGAATTTCAAATGGAATTAGCACATTAACCAACCCTATTTGAAACTCATCCTCCCTATGTGGAAGATTCAGGTTGAGTCTTTCTCCGAGGGTGAATGAAATTCAAATGGAGCTGCCTGGTGTGTTTATTCCATTTGAAATTCATACTCCCCCTGTGGAAGATATTTCCAAAATCATCTACAGGGGGAGTGTGGACATTAAATTGCCCAGTGTACACATTATAATACTAACAAAAAGTTGCCCTTTTCTTTTCAACCCAGGGATATATCCTGACTGATGTCAAATCTTCAGAAAAGGGGCCTGTCATTGTGTGCCCGTCTTGTGCACGTGCAATGAGGGCGACACATAGAATGCAAAAACTGGAGCGGACGATGGCTTTTGTATGTGCCGTGGGAACTGGGTCGCAGAAAGGTCTCAAACTCATCGGATGTTTTCAGTGTTTGAATGGAAAGGTAAGAAACATAGAGATAGCTTGGACTGGGCTATATCAAAGTACTTTTATAACTATACAATATGTCACCCGTTCTGACAAACCCAGGAACAAGTCGCATTTTTGACATTTCATGATTTGAATAAAATTGTAAGCACTAGACAATAAGCTTTCAAATGATAGCAAAATTATATACATAGCATCAATACTTTTCAAGATATGGATAATTTTGTAAATGATAACTTGATATTTTTGCCAAATTGCTATTCTGAGTAATGGGCTAATTCGTTTCCTGCCTTACACAGGATTGGATAGGGATTATTATAGTTCAATTGTTAATTATTGATTAAATAAACCTCATTTTAATAAGTACTTTCAAGGATTTGAAAGTCCATTGAAAGTCCACTTAGTCCCACAGTCAAATACCATGAAATTAAGAATCCAAAATTTGATTTGATTTTATGGGAAAGTCCTATAACGCAAAAACATGCCTGGCGACTTGTTGCGGGGTTTGTTGGAGCTGGTCACTTATATTGTATCATCAGTCCGTGCCACCATGTTCATGTTCACACCATCATAATTAGACAAAAATAAAAAAGGTATTGTTTTAAGACCCAGCCTTGTCGCTATTACCTGATATAACAATGCAGTTAGCATTATTTTAAGTGGAAGTACAAGACAGTATGTCAAGTTGTTCCACGCAAAAATAACGCTGTCCCCAATGTATTTATCAGATGATGAATACACAGTGGCTCGGTGGCTCAGTGGTTACGGCCTTGGACTCATAATCTGAGAGCTTGCTTGACGTGCGTGGGTTTGATTCCCTGTCCCACCACCGTGTTGCGCCCTTGGGCAAGGTGCTTTGCCTCGCTTGCCTCACCCCACCCAGGTGCAATGGGAAGCTGTTAGGGGTAGTCACAGTCGTTGTACTGATGGACCCTGCGCCACTTGTAGGCTGCAAACGTGGTTCCGACATATTCTAATGACGGCGGAATAAATGTAAAGCACTTTGAGGCTGTTTACGGCATAAAGCGCTATATAAATTTCTACATTTATTTATTTATTTTACACAGCTGGATAAAATCATGTTTGTTTGCATATAATTGTACATCCCTCTTTTTGGCTATTTTGATAAAGTTCAAACCAATCACTCCCATGCATGAAATTGGTGAATCCATTGAGTCCTTCACACACGGATGCAAAATACAGCACTGCGCTGATGCCCGAGGTCACTGCGCATATACCATTTATCATGCACAACACAAACAATACACACAACCGCGTAGTTCCAAAGACACCCCGATGTGCTCTATTGTTTTATATTAATATAACATGGGTAAGAAAGGAAAAACAACAACTGTTCAGTATTCAAGAATCATATTTTTATTCTTCTAAGCTTACAAAAAATTGAAAATATGTGACTGGACACTACGAAGCAGCCGTAAAGTCGGCCCGGTCAATTTTGTTTTATTTCGTGTTTAGAAAATATATATCATAAGCTTTAAAATAGTATATCATTTGACTTCAAACGATATCCATAAGCAGGGTTATGGTTTGTTGAACTCTGCTCCTTCAACAAAATTGTACCTTTTTTTCGGTTCGATCTATGTGTGTCTCTTTTTCCGCATTGCTGGTAATAAAGTCATAATTACATAACAAGGTTCAGGAATGTCCTCTCATTGTTATTGTTGGTTATACATACCTAGACAAAATACAATTGTAACCCACCACTTGAACTGGATTTAGCCAAAGCAAGAGCTAGAGCTATTTGATGATTCTACATGTAGAAGATTATTATCCTCTTCAGCAATAGGATTATTGATTGGTTTTAAAACGCTATCAAATGAGAAACATGTCGTGCCTAATTGAGACACCTATGAATACGACCTTCGCACACACTTTGCACTGTATCTCAGAATACAATTTGCTGAGTTTACGGCTCATTCGTAGTGTCCATTCACATATATATGTTGTGGTTAGGCTATGCTAAAAGCTTAAAATTAAAAAAAATATACATGCAATCATACTGACTACGAGCTAGTCAACCTTATTTTTAATCTATACTTTCCCCTTTACAGGTGGACCTATCAACTGCAGAAGCTGTTCAAACACTGTCTCATTACGAGAAAGAGTTGAAGCGATTGCGCCAGATGAGCAATGCACGCATCATAGCTCGCGAAATATCAGCCTACCAATCAGTGCAATCTATTCGAGTTAAAGCTTACAGAAATGGAGATGGCCGCAATTTGGAGGGTGTTATTGTCATTGGATCAACGATTAGAGGGGTAAGGTCTACCACATACCAGCATAAATTATGATTTATTTACTTTTTGTCATTAACTTTTTTTCTGCATTCTCTGAAATTAATGCCCTTGGTGGTTACATTTTAGAAATTAGCCTTCTGTACAATGATAATTCCCATTAAAAACATTGCTAGTACCAGTTGGCAGTGCTGCAGTGCTCCACAAAAAATAAAGAATTTCTATAAATACTGTAAACCACAGACTACTACAGACCATGTATCAACAGTTACAGTCCCCATGCATTGTATGCTGTGAATTCTCGCATATTCATGAGGGTTGATTGTTGGATTGTGCTGCGTCTAACAATCACGCGAGCGTTACGTGCCTAATCGCGATAGACCATAAAAATATGCGGTAAGTGGGTAGCAGTTTAGCCTGTCGCATTTCATGGAACAATCGGCCCTAATTATTGGGTGGTGCTGACACTCTGTTTACACTGTCAATAATAATGGCCGTACACTTAGATATCACAAAATCGTTGATCTCATGTTTTGAAAATACGGGTACTGTATGGTATTTTGACCACATTTAGGGAACAGTTCGGTTCAAAAAAATGATGGAGGTGTTTATTAGAAGGGGGCTTTAGAGAGAATACGGTAACAATTATGTACTGATGATTTTTTTTCCTGTCCTCAGATTTTGGACCAGTGCACCTATCAGCTTCAACTACCCACAGCAGCACGACGCATCTACACCCAAGATGGCACCCTTATCCTGAGTATTGCTGACTTAATCAAATGGACTATAACTAACTATGGATTAGAGCATCTTACATTGGGGCAAGATCAAAAGCATGGTATGTGAGTTGGGCATTCAAAGCTTGTTTGATTCAAAATCTGTAAAGTGTGCTGAGGCTTGTGGATCAAAGTCTAGGCGTTGTGCCTGTGCGTAGCGCACTATAAATCAGGGTTTTCTTTAAGCATTTTGCCGAAGGGGTATTTCCAAAATTTGTGGACCCTTTCAATTATGAATTTTTCCTCTGAGGGGGTCCAAAACATTGCCCAGGGGGTTTTTCAGCATCGCTGTCACCCAAAGATCCCATTATTTGTGGCTCATTTTTATCTTGTTTATGTAGAAAACAAGGCATAACTTGTTTCTGTATTCAGAAATCATGCAATATGATACGTAGGTTTTCAAGATTTTGTACGCTTTGGACTAATTGATTTGAAGGGGTCCGCAGAGTGTGTGAACACGTAAATACGTGTGATTTGTGCATTAAAGTAAACCCTGCTATAAATCACTGCACTTTTTTTTTCTGAAATGTTTGATTATTTTGTTGCTATCTGCCACGTAAATAGTTAATCATTTTTTATGACCATCATGATAATGTCAATTTTTAATAATTATCCATAAAATATGTATTATGTCGCGTATTTATAAAATAGAAATTATTTGATATCAGAAGAACATTCTTCGTATATAGAATGCAATTTGGTGTCTGATTTGCTCTCAGATCCCACAAAAAATACTGCGCAAAGGTGGCTGACTGTGCCTATAAAGTGTTCCGACGATTTTGTGTGAGATTGTGGTTTGTTGTAAAAATGTAACAAATATTTTAAGTTGGAGGTATTTAGTGTTAGTTGAAAATAAAACAATTCTGACCATAGTGAACCAATCAAGACCCAGGTTTGAAGTGTCTGTAATGTCACTTTTAATCATTGTTCTTATTTATTTGTTGCTTTATAGAAGGAGGCTCCAGGCATCATAGTAGAACAAACAGTGCTGAAGTACGCATATCGCCATCTGCGTCTATATTGACTATGCCGGTAGAAGTCTGGATCTCGTGCGGTGAACAATTTGTCAGCCCAGGATGTAAGTTGACCTCATATGAATTGGGCTATTCCACTTAAAATCCACACTACCCCTGATTTAGCTAAAGTCTGTTGCAGAGGGAATATCATTTTTGAATAGAATAGATAATTGGGTAACTTCTATTTAAAATACTCACCCCAGTTCCGGGCCCAAGTTGTGGAAGATATAGGTATAGCCACAATACAGAGGGAGTATGGGTTTCAAAATGATTAACTCTGACCAATTATATTTGCAAAACATACTCCCCCTGTGGAAGATATTTCCCAAATCTTCCACAGGGGTAGTGTGGATTTCAATTGGAATAGCCCATCGTACATCAGGCCTGTACGCAGAATTTATTTGGGGGTGCAGGACTTCCAAAAAGGGGAACTTTTTCAAATGAATTACGCCCTTGCGCAGATTTTTGAGAAAAAATTGAACTAAATCCCCTACAAATTGCCCCTTTTAAACATTTTTGAAAGCCTTATCACCAGAAAGTAGACGTTTTGTCAATTTTTCTCCCACTTTGATCATTTTTATTGGAAAAAGTAGACCTTCAAAGCTAAAATCATGTAAAATCAGCCATATTTTGACCAAAATTTTTGGAAAAAAATTGGTTTTGCAAAAAAACTCATCAAATTTTTGCCAGATTTGTCAAGCTTACTGTGACATTTTAGGCTCCAGAAAAAGTCATATTTATAATTCATGTAAACACTTGGTAGAGTTAATGATAATGATGATGGTCATGATTGATTTAATTTTGTTTAAATTCCAGATGTTGATTACAAGAGGGCGCTACACAATCAGCAGAGAGAGGAACGAGCCAAAGTTCATCTGGAGCTGGAAAAAGAGAGCATGTGCTGAGACAAATGCAAGGTAAATAAAAAATACAGACATTGCCACATTGGGATGGGAATATTGATCAGTTAGGCCTATAAAAAATATTGTTTGATTGGCGTAACCCAACCGACCCTAAAAATAGGCCCGACCCTAGACTTTTTTGTTATTTTTTTTGCAAAAGTTTTAAAGTTCCAAGGTCTTTATCATACGCAATTTACCTCTTAAAATTTGTGTTTTAAATTGCCGACCGACCTACCCTAATTTTTTTGACTACTACAGACAAACCACAAACAGTCAAAAGTCACAGTATTACCCGATAATTAGGGCCGATTGTGTCATGAAGTACGACCGACGAAACTGCTATGCACATACCGCATATACCGCATAAACACGAAGATGCACAACACTCTATCGCATATACGCGAAGGCATGTAACGCTGGTTGATTGTTAGACTTGGAACGATCGGCCCTCATGAATATGCGGGAATTCACAGCATACCATACAAAGCACAAGAACTTTGACTGTTGGTGAAATTTCTAATAGAAAACAAATTAAAGCAATAATTGCCATGTGCATGTTTCTTTTCTAGCCCGAAACACTGTGTTTTGGACGAAAATAGGTTAAAATTAAAAAGTACCAAAATTCACCTTCATTTGGGGCTAAAAAATCATCTGAAATTGATGTGCACACCATCGCAAGCATGCAACATGAAGCAGTGCATAACCTTTAGCATATACGCACCACATACTTGTTGCGGCATATTACTTAGTCGTCATATCCCTACTGTGCAGTACGGTTATATTGATTGGCTTTCAGCCAATGGAAATAAGTTTTATTTGATAATAGCATAATTATCATGTTTTGTCGTGTGATGTGTAAATGGCTTTGCTCCTGAGCATCATATCCTTGTCAATCATGTGGTGTGTCATTTCTTATTTACAGGCCGAAGGACAACGGGACAACAGGGTCCCAACTATAAGCCTACAATGAGTCCTGATGCACCGGTGTTGGTTGAGGGAGGGTGGACACAGCCTGGAATGGGAGAGGTCAGAAAGTCACTTCAAGTTCATCAGCTAGAGGTTAGTGAATAGATATGTGTGTGGATGTGTCGGGGGAGTGAGGATGTGTTTTGCATCAGTGGTGAATGCATGTATGAAATCTCACATTCCAACTTTGGGGATTTAAGTTATATAAAAAAAAGCACAGTTATTTATAGTGCGCTAAGCACAGGCACAACGCCTAGAAGTTGATCCACAAGCCTCAGCACACTTTACAGGTTGTCGCTGACCACTATGGCCCCACATCATTCCATAAACCATTTAACAACAATTCAGGGACTTTGCTGCTTCAAGAGCGCACACCCTAGACCTAAGATGAATATACCTACAGGGATTGGAAGCAATCACTTTTGTGTGAGCCATGTCTGTTATGGCCAAAAAATTGCCCTTTTTGTGTCTCACTTCAGAAAAATGTGGTATACTTTAGAGATTATTAAATTGATACAAAACATGGAGAAACATTCAAACTAGGTCGTGTATGTATTTAAAAAACTCAGAAGTTCACCATATTTTTCTGAATTGAGACACAAAATGAGCATTTTTGGGCAATTGTTGAGCTGATTTTAACAAAATTTCCACTTTTTTGCATGAAAATGGTCAATTTTTCACAATTTTTTATTTTTTGACCATGTTAAATGATTTGGTGATGTAGTTTAGTCAACCTACAATGATTTATAGTTGTTTACAGGCCAATTAAGTGGATTGGTGATTCCAAATAGATGCCATAACAGAGATGGAACACACATAACAGCATCTAAAGTACACACAAATAGGCTCGATTCCTATCCCTGTAGGTATATTCGTCTCAGCCCTAGACATTCCACAAATAACCTTCGCAACCAGAATCAGTTTCGTACCGTAACGAGACAATTAGCAGTAAGTTCCTTGTGCAGGGAAATTTCAAGCTAACTCAATTTTTACACTTGGGATCCAGTCTAAAAGTTGATTGTGTACGGATGTGTGATGTGAAACTTGGCAGTTAGAATGTGGGTGTGTGAAACTCCACGGTTTGAAATGCACACAAACTCCAAACTTGGGGGGGGGGTCATACAAGAGGTTGTGTGGGTTTCACTGTCTGACAATCACTACAATATCTCAATTTCTGAAGAGTGAATAAACCTAAACCTAACAAGCATATGAAAAAAAAATGATTAAAATAGACAAATCCAATTTCACACATTTCTACACCTCAATGGTAGCCATAGCTGGGTCCTGTTAGGTCCATCCCACATGAAATGTGAAACGATACGGCATAGGCGGAGATTTTAAGCTGCATTTTGTCACCTGTGTTACACGCAGACAATAGAACAATGAAAGTTTACAACACAATACAATAAACATTGATTTTTAAACGGCTTTAGTTCACCCAATTGGGCAGTCAAAACACCAGTTTGCCGCGGAGGGGACCCAATAATGGCCGATTGAATTCTGATCATCACTTGGCTTGTTGGATTGATCTGTAACATTCTCTATATTTTGTTCCATACAGCATCATCTTGAGGAAGTAAAAGCCCATCAGAGACAGCAAAGCAAGCAAACTACTAAGGCGGTAGTGGACTCGAATAAGAAGCTGTACTCACAACCAAACATGGTCAGTTGACTTGTCTTTGAACATTATATAAGAAATGGCCTTCAAATGCTTTTGAGCATATAAATCAAGAGATTATGTGTTAAAAATGTGATTTCTTCAGATAATTAGTCAGTCTGATTACAGAGGTTGAGCTAAACAAATGATATACAAGAAATCACAGGTACTGAGATCATTTTTGTGCATCAATAGCTCCTTTGACTTCTACAGACTATACTCTTGATCAGCTCGTAATCAGAAGGACTCATAACATCGTAGATTGATATAATAGCATGCAAACAGCTTGCCACACCACCTATGCGAGACGGAAACACGCTTTACTTATTGCTTGACTGCTGCACAATTTATGAATTTACGCTGCCGTTAAGTTGGGATTTTATTGATGTGCACAGTAACAAAAACCAAATAATTTTCGCCTATTACAAGCGGATCATAGTTTAGAATAGATTTCAATCCTATATGAGCTTTCTTTCATCTATTATTTTATCTGAAGAATCAATCTCAAACCATGCAACATGTTTTGAAAGCAAAGTTGTAAAACTTAAAAATGCAAAAAAAATGTTACGTTTTCCAACAAAATTTTTTTTTAATAAACTTGCAGAAACGTGTGTTGGTGTACAAAAGTGGTGATAAACCTGAGAATGCGGTGTATGCATGGGGTTCCTCCCTGTCAGAAGTCCTGCATGATAGCTCCTTACGACTGCATCTGCCACGACAAGCCAGCTATCTATTTACCACTAAAGGAGAGCGAGTGGAATCCTTTGAGGACTTGCAGAGGGACCAAGTGGTGTGCGCATCGCAGGGGACAGGTTATTATAAAGGACCTAAAGGTAAGAGTAATGATACTTACTATCGAAAGCGCTTTTAAAACATGCAAACATGAAGAGCCCCATCCAGAAAAGTGGAAAATGTTTTGAGCATAGATACACATAGTTATATATGAACAAGTAAACCGGCAAATGTGTGTCTGAGCCCAATTAGCTCAGTTGGTAAAGCGCCGGACTTTGGTACAATTTTGTGTTTTCAAAATTGCTTGATAGTGAGCACATATGTTAACTACCGAGTATCAAAAATAGTGCAGGAACAAAGCAGTCATACATGCACAAATGCTCTATATTTTCAGGGACTATTAGTTTTTGGCAGGGTTCTTCAGTGATCTGTGGATTTGGTGCTGTTTATAGCATTAACCCTAACCGCCTAAGGGCTTTTTGGCAACGGGAAGGGAAAGAAGGAAGGAATAAAGAGAAAAGAAGGAAAGAAGTTGTTTGCTCTGGGTGGGATTCGAACCGAGACCCCTCGCATGCCAGGCACTGGGTCGGCGACACTTTGCCACGGGTCTTGGGCTTCGCTGGCCAGCAAAACCGTGCCTATATATCACTTAGGGCGATTAAGTCATCACACCACGTGGGATGCATGCACTAACAGCGCATATATCAAGTAGTATTTTGTAGTATACCATCCTATTAGGGTTAACACAGAAGTGGGGTTCTGATTGGCTATAAATTGAATCACGTTATCATCACATCAGCACCTCACACAGTGTCATCGCCCCGATATCTTCATGGCAGGAAATTGCCATGATGGTAGATCGAATCCACTAATTAGGTATGGGGTGGCATGGCAACATTTATTTCGTTTAGTGATTTTGGTCAATTTAACCAGAATGTTTGACTTGGTATTTAGAAAATGTTTACAATTTGAGAAATCATAGTTTTTTAGTACCAAAAGTCCTTTTTTAGTCGGTGCTTAGTGAAGTTGTAGTTTTATAAGGCGCAATATTGTTACTATTTTGTTGACAGGAAGTCGCTCTCAAGTTGAGATCAAAGCTAACTGGTCCCGAGCCAGAAAGAAAGATGGTCCACTGGCAACTAATATTATGGTATCACCTAACAAACACCCAACAGTTGAGGTATGTTCATAATAATGGCAAAAAATCTATATATCTTAACCTACTTACTTCTTCCTCCCCAATCTCTCTCCTGCTCCTGCTTTTTCGCTATCTTCCTCATCTTCGTTCACCTCTCCTCTACTTCTCATCATCTTCTTCCTCCTTCCCTCTCCTCCTGCTTTCTTCCTCTTTTCCCCATCTTCCTCTTCTTCCTTCTCCTCTCCTCTACCTCTCCTTCCTCCTCTCTTTCCATCCCCCTCTCCTTCCCCCCCCTCTCCTCCTGCTTTCCTCCCCTTACCCCCATCTTCTTCTTCCTTCCCCTCTCTTCTTCCTCTCATCCTCTCCTTCTCTTACACTCATCCTCATGTTCTTTCTCCTCTTGTTCCTCCCATCCTCCTCCATTCCTTCTCCTCTTCCTCACATCATCTTACTCCTCCTCTTGTCCACTTCTTCCACCCATCCTTCTCTTTTTCTCCATTCCTTCTTCTCCTCTCCTCTTCCTCCCACCCTCCTCTTCTTCCTCCTCGTCTCCGCCTCTACTAACTCCAGTCAAAACAGTAACCCATAATAGAATGCTTCAATATAGTCTACCATCGCACTAACATCACTTGAATGTACATCAAAAGATGCAGCAACAGCCAATTAAAACAACAGGTTATGATTATAACCCTTTTTGTTTTGCTTTTATAGGTGGATCCATTTGGCCCACCAGCTCTTGCGCTACCAGCTCCTCCAGGACCAGACACCTAGGCTGCAGGCTGTCTTTACCAGCTCCTCCAGGACCAGACACCTAGGCAGCAGGCTGCCTTCTTACACGTCTAACCGACCGTAAAATGCACTATCCGTTTAGGAAAATCACTAACCGTTTAAACATAAAAAAAAAAAAAGTTTTTGGCGACTTTGGAGAACCACTGGACCTACCGTATTGTCTGTTATAAACACTCCCCTTCGGATAAACGCCCCTTTGACAAAAATGCAAACATTTCCCATTTCCAAATTCCATACCATCGTTTGACTTTGATTTGAGTAAGCTTAAAACTTGCATCAGTCATTGACGATCTCTTAATTCAATTGCATGGACAAAACCTACTAAGATTTTTTTTTACATACGTTTACGGTTAACCGATCGGATTGTGGTCCGTTTAAACGGTTAGACAAATAACCGTTAATTTACACGCCTACTTCTTACTCTAAAAGTGGATATTTTTGCGCTGCATTTATTTTCGGGCTATTTTTCACTCTTTATGCTTGTGAAAACATGCAAAACTATTTGTTTATTGGGTAAATCTATCTAGTAAACTTTAGATAAGTGAAAAAAAGCCAGTAAAAAATGTTTGTATAGCAGCATGTAAAATATATCACGTAAAAATTACCACTTTTACGGTAACTTTTGAAAACTGCGGTGCAGGGAAGAATGTAATGAAGGAATAGGCTTGTCGTGGCATACATGATCAAAGACTTATTCTGAGAATTTGTTATGAAGGGATCAAGCATGTTGCAATCAATGTGAGATATACTTCTTCATACACCACCTACCGTATATTCTCTATTTAATGCCCCTTTCTATTAAATGCCCCAATCAATTTTCCAGCAGAGAGCAATTTAGGTCTTACAATGTTGAAAGTTTGTGTAAGTAAGCTTACTACTGTCCTCACACGATTGGTAATCGCCGTAAACAACATCGCAAACACGGAAGTGAACCGGAAGTCATTGATCCTAAGTTCATCATTTTGGTGATTTTTTTAAGCTTACCCAACAATTTTTCAAGAATTATTGTTGTTAAATATTCTCTAATAAACGACCCCCTTTTGGAAAATGCAACACCCGGAGCGTTTAATAGAGGAAATATGGTACCTACCTCCCAGGAAGATATAACCTTAATGTATGCATACTTGAAGTTAGCCTAGTACCAAGACAGGGATTATAATACAAATGCAGTAGAGCTGTCAAATCACTTGATGAAGTCTTGACAAAAGGCTAATTCTGTGTATGCCTATTGTAGACTAACAACAATCAGTCGTCTACACTGTACATGTGCTTGTTGTGACGACTGAACTTACAGTTCATAACGTGGCAGACTCATGAAAATATTCTCTTGTGACTTTGGTTGTGCACCAAGTGCGACTGACTAGCGGCGCCTGTGTACCGCGCCGTTGTGACAAGATCGCGCTCTGAAGTTCTAAAGCCACTTTTTTAACACATAAGAAAAGGGTCAATTTGGACACAACTGTGCAGTCTCAATGCAACACGAATCTTGTTGGGAAGTCCGTCACTTTTTTAACACATAAGTTGCTCAGTTGTCAACACAGATAGTTGATGAATGAAGGCAGCAGTCTAGTATGCTTACACATTATGATAGAATTTCAGAGGAGAACTGATTTTATGGGAAGTATAGTCTATACCGTAAAACCCCGTCTACAAGGATATACCTAAGAAACGCCCTCAATAAAATTGGTTGCTTGTTGTATTTGGAGTTTGAGCAAATATATACTGGCACTGGGTGGCTATGCATTCCATCTAAGTATGTTGTAACACCAATCAATTGTATTGACATAATAACGACTGTTTCAGTATATCAGGATCGTATAGCTCAATTGATAGAGCGTCAGACTTTGGAACTGAAGACATGCTGAAGAGAGCATGGTCCGGGCACCGGTTCCGTTTTTCATTCTCGTTTAATTTTAACTTTTTGACATGTTCTTTTATCTTTCTTCAAATCTACCTTTCTACTTTTAATTTTAGGTGCGTTTTTTTTTTTTTTTTTTTTTAGTTTTTTTTTTTTATAGTTTTTTTTAGTAATTTTGTGGTTTTATAGAAACTAGTAAAAGCATTTATTCTAAATAATATCGAAACCCACGGTTAGACAGATGTGTTGTAACTACTTGTCTGTCCTCGTCTTTGCAATAAAACCTATGTTGCACCTTTGTGCCATCCCAATTCTTGAGGTAGGGTGCGTTTTTGGCTTAAGCACGATTTTGTTTCTACTTGAAATGAAATCAAAATAAATATTGTTCTGTTGCCACAATTGCAGTTTTTTCAATAAAAAAAAATAGATGAGGAATAATAATTATTCCATATTTGAATCTATTGTCCCATCAAGAATAGAGTGTCTTCAAAACTTCAATCAATTCATCTGACAAAGGAAACTATTCTGGTCATTCAATTTTGTTTCGCTTGCACCTGTTATATCACAGGCGTTGGTAGAGAAGGCACACTTCTCTTGTCTTCACCAAGTAGTGATGTAAACACTAACATGATTAATTACCATAGCTAGCAATGGACATACACTATTTTTGTTCCACTTGAACCCATACTATAGGCTATTCGCTGTCGATGTGACGTAATTAATCGGATTAACTACCATAGCAATTGATGAATACAATTTCGAATATATAGCCCTGCACTTCATCGTTCACGTGGCACCTATGCATTAAACCATAGTTGTCAAAGAAATGCTAATCACTCGCCATGTAAGATTAGTATTTATGAAAAGAGTGGTATTCAATCTATGTTTGGTGACATACGCGGGTGATTAGTGCAATCTGCTTGATGGTAGTTATTGCGATTATTACATCACTTCGACAGCGAATTGTAGTATAAACGAATCCAACAAGCCAAGTTATGATCAGAATTTATTCTGCCATTATACGCTGGTGAAGTTGCGTAATTAATCGGATTAATTACCATAGCAATAGGTGAAAACAATTTTGAACATATCGCTGCGCTACAAGCAGGTTACACTCATCACCTGTACTGTGTATGTCTGCAATCATAGATTGTGAGTTCATAAGGGCAATGTCGGGGATAGGTCACAATCGATGTGGAGAGATGAGAGGTCCGACCAACAGCCATAGCGATTCAACTAATTCCAGCGGACGGTCTGTGGCTAGTAAGGAATCGTCTTTGACCACATGCGCAGATCTGTCTCGTCAGGAAGATATTTAATATCCCGAATTTATAATAGGCCTATGCCTACCAGTTCCATCAGTATAACCGATCTGCTAGAGAATATTTGTTACCATGTTTAATAAATTCGTATTTATCGTATAATAAAATGTAGCCAAATGTATATTATGTGTCACACGGTTTTCTGCTGAACCACTAGCAGGCTTAGACTGCGGAACTCAGTCCTCAATGATAGTCAGTCATTTATCTTTTGGTCGTTATATGACTATCATTTGAGGGACTGAGTTATAATATATCTTCCGAGGTGCAATTTCAGACAATAGCTGGGGATTAGTGGGGCAGAGGTTATCTATTGAATCCTTTCATGACCACTGAAGCATAGTCAAGTATGCCAAGGACACTCGGCACAAATTGAAAGACCATCACAAAAGAATGCATGCATGTCAGGTCATCGACACCAATTTGGTGTTTGTTATGACACAAATTTTGTGTCTGTTATGCACCTCGAAATATGTACCTTAAAGTCTGTATCTATAGCAGGCTATGTTACCACATCTATGACAATGACAAAGGTGAATTTTGATGATTTTTACGATCGTCCGGATGACTAGCAAATCACTGAATGGGTCTTTAGTTCCCTCCTCTCCTTATCCTGCCAATATTATATGAATCAAAGAAAAATAAAGAAAAAATAAAATTAAACAAGAAAAAAAGACAAAGAAAAGAAACAATAAAAGAAAAACAATAGAATAAATTAAACTAAATATGAAAAAAAATGATCACGAAAGGAGTCTTTAGAAAATGCAAGAAAATATAAATGAAAAGTTTGAACAATATTTTGTTTATAAAAGTTTGTGTGACCGTGATGAGGCTCGAACTCACCATCTTCCGATCTAAAGAACCAAAGTCTTATGCCTTGCCAAGTGAGCTATGCTCGTGAGATCTAAATAAAGATAAAATAATACATTGTATACCTGCTTGTGTCGGTAAATGATTTGCTCAAATTCCATAATGATATAATATTGTGGAGGGCGCTAGCGTGAAATATGCTATCATCACAGTCGCTTCTATTCCTTATAGACGGGTTTCTACGGTATATCTATACCTCGCGTCACCAGCACTAGCTTTAAAGTTCAGCGTGTGCTGCGTTGGCTTAGCGTTGTTTCTTGCGCCACTTTGATCGTGCGCGTAAAAAATTTGCACACGGACCAAGTAACGCTAAGCTAACACAGAACACGCTCAACTTCAAAGCTTATGCCGGTGGCTCGAGGTAGATATATAAACTATAGGTAATTTATACATGCTCGTATATCCCTCGCATGGGAGAGAGGACATTTCAATCATAGCATGCAAGAAGGTTTCTTCATTGACGTTGAACACATTGTATAGCATGCTTAGAGAAAATAGACAATGTTCTCTGGTAAAGGCCATCACAATTTAATGCTTTGCGTGTTGGCCATAGGCTTCAACTTAAAAAGTTATGAGATATTTTCTCAAAATATCAAGAGCTATCTTAAGAATCACTGAACCAATACTAGGCTTGTTTGTACTCATTTTACTGCATTTTTCATGCAGATTCCAAGTGTGGTCATGAAAATTTACAATCATGAAATTTTTGAATTTTAAAAATTGTTTTTGAAAGTTGTCGTCTGCAGTCGATACCTGTGTGGAAAAGGTTCGGTTAAGCAATACAAATCATTTGTGACATGTTGATTTATGTTACGAAGAAAAGATTTCTTTTTTCCCGTACGATTAATCATGTTTAATCATGTTTAACTTCAAAGCAAAATGCCTATGCAAGAAGTTGAAATTGAAAAATAACTACCTTGAGCTTAGTGCCAACAGTGCTAAAAATTATGCATTACAATGATGTTGCCATATTGCACATTTTATAGTAAAACTTCAAAATCATGCCATTGAAAACCAAATAATTTCACTTCAACACCTTGATTAATGAAATGCTGATCTTACTTTTACGATAACAAGAAGTGTGTTAATGTGAATTACAGGGTGCCTTATGTGAAGTTTAGTGCTCGGGTTATAGTTTAGGGTGTCAAGGTTGAGGGGTTAGGAGTGGAGTTAGGGTAAGGGGTTAAGTACACAGTTAAGCTTAATGGTATGATTAGAGCTAGGTTTAGGGTCAGGGTTTAGACAGAGCTATTAGGTTAAGGGTGGAGTCGTGGCGAGCGACTTATTGATCGGATATGGGCTATAAGCAATAGAAGTTATGTCACAAAAAAAAAAAAGAGTTAGGGTCAAGGTGAGAAGTCGAGTTATGGGTAGGGATAGACTTTGGTTAGCGTTACAGGGAATAGCAATGAAGGGTTAGAGTTAGGGCACTCCCTGAATTCAGCACTTGCACATAAACACATTCCAAACATGGACCATGTACAGAACGTTGAGGATCTTACATTCCATTTCCAATGGGTTATTCCATTTATAATCCACACTACCCATGTGGAAGATTTAGCTAAAGTCATCCACAGAGGGAGTATTCATTTTTGAGTAGATCGCCCTGCACTACAAGCATATTGCACTAATCACCTGTGTATGTCAGCAAACATAGATTGAATACACTACCGCTCTATTCTAAGATGATAATGTTACTGGTGGGAGTGATTAGTCTTTTCTTTGACATCTATGGTTCGACAATGCATCGGTACCACATGAACATTTTAGTGTAGGGCAATATAGTCAAAATTGTATTGCTCTATTGCTATTGTAGTTAATCTGATTAACTGCATCACTTCTACAGTGAACAGGCAATTGAATTTGTAGAATCCATCTTTGAATAAAAGATTGTATGTTTTATCATTATAGAATAGGCTATATTTGAAATCTGACTTATCACTGAAGAAGATTTAAAAAGAAAAGTCTTCTGGATTTTTACACACACTCGCACGCCAATGGTGTGCACTTTTGCTGTCGGGCCTGTAACTTTCTAGAAGTACATGTGTGGCATTTTGACACTCATAGGTCACTCTATGTAGCAATTTTAGCCTAAAAAGTGCCAATTTTTGAGCTCTTCAAGCGAATTTGTTCCACTTTTCCACCATAGGGCCCCCCTTTCACCATTTTAGCTTCAATAAGACAAAAATGTTTGCATGCCTCGCACACATTTATGCCATAAACTTATTCTGTTGCCAAAAGGTCCTGGATTCACTATAAATTAAGAATTTTTCCCAACTCCACCCCCTGCTTATGTCAAAAAGAAATCTATGCCACTAGCACTGTTAACAAAGAACAAGTCACAAGCAGAGCTCCGATCTAAATGATTAAAACTTAACTGCTACATGTACTTGCTAGACTACGAGGGGGTATCCAAAAGTTTTTGACATCACACAGAAGTGAAAGAGCTATACCGATGAAATTTTGTCAGTGTAATCACTGGTCCTTATGTACATTATGGTACTACTTCCCATCTAGCGCCACCTGTTAAGAAAGTAAACATACTTATGAGAACATTTTTGGACCATAATGTACATAAGGACCAGTGATTACACTGACAAAATTTCATCGGTATAGCTCTTTCACTTCTGGGTGATGTCAAAAACTTTTGGATACCGTATTGTCACATTTATTGTAACATTATTTCCGGCACAAATTTGGGCCTGTAGAATTTCTGTTTGGCGTGTAACTTTTTAGACTTACAAGCCCGACGGGCTAGTGCTCAAAAAGTTAAGGTCCAGCCTTGATTAAATACCTGGAATATATTGATATAAGTTATAGATACACTATGTAGCGTTGTTTTTTGTATAATTATGTTTGCATGTAGCCGTCCAAAGATAACTTCACCTTGTTGCATTGTTTTAGCCGTCCAATTTTGTAAACATAGTATTTAAAAAGTATTCTAGATATTTGTGCTATTTCATACTTTGATATTATCATGTTGTTGACATAATCTTGTAAAAAATGAACAAATTAATCATGTAAATAGGTATTTATTCATCCTAATTCAATATAATACAATATTTTGATGTTGTGAGGAAGTATTAGGCCATCTTAATTAAATCCTGTGTCTCAAAGCTTGTGAGAAATTCAAAACCTAATGCGGAATGCATTTTTTTTAATTAACTTTTTTTTTATGTGTCAGTACAGGATTTTGGACAAGAATTTTTTGCAAATATTACCCAATGTTGCAAATGTTGGAATAGCAGACAAATGAAGTCACTGCTACAAACTATTATTCTCTTTTATTATTTTTGTGTCCAAAATTTGCACACAAAAAATCGTGAAACTGATAATAATCGAATTTTAATTTTGAGTTTTATTTTCAGCCATTTTGTTAACAAAAATAACAAGACATAAAAAAAATATATTTCTTGATTTTCAAAGAGGACTATGCTCACAATTTTACTAACATGCACAGCAGCTTTGAGACACAGGATTTAATTAAGATGGCCTCAAAAATATATTATGATTATTAGAAATATCAGGGTAGTAAATTTCCAAAATATAAAAACACAACTTGTGTGTCCTTGTTCAAAAAATGGATTTAAAATAATAGATTTGCAATGAGCTAATCTGGTGTGTGATTCATTTATAAATGTTAGGAATTTTCATAAGTACTAAGTAGTTAGGGACTGTTCACAAACACTTGTAGGGGGGCTGGTGCAAAATGATAATTCACTTTTTTCAGCCCCCTTTCCTTTGGCCATGAAAAATGTACCTAAACCCCGTAGAAAATAGTGTAAACTCATGTTCTACAAGGAAAATTAAGGTGGTTTTTTTAAAGGCCCTCCTTCAGAGGGATAACAATTTTCAGGCCCCCCTTTTTGCATCAGCCCCCTTACAAATGTTTGTGAACAGTCCCTTATTCAAATATTGTGTCAGTGACATTTGTGTGTGAGTTTGAATAATGAATTAATGAAACAAAACAGGTAAATGTGTAGATCACATTTTATTTTAGTACTATCTGCAAAAATTAGCCAGAATGGAAATTGTACTATTTGATGTCATTTTTCCGCCTTTGTATATTATTAAGCCCATCAATTTAATTAGTATAGTATGTATATTTTTGATCCATTATGTTAAACATATTAGTATTATGTTCAGATAAATTTATTTTACATTTTTTTTCCTTTTGTATATTAAGTTAACCCGTCAATGGATTGACTCGGCCATAGTATATAGTTTGTTCGGTGTATGATTGGCAACTAACTTAAAATAACCTCGCATATTGGTATAGAATGACATGCTTGCAATTGTGCGCAGCACGTACGCTAGTTGTGTAATGTGTGACAGGCGCATATTTGATTGACCCACATAGTTACAAAATAGCATCATTTTTGCCAGTTACAAGCCAAACAGACTATATTATGTATATTTATGTTTCATTATGTTAAGGGGTACTACACCCTGGCCAATTTTGTGCCTATTTTTGCATTTTTCTCAAAAATTATAGTGCATTGGTGACAGGTGAGATATGTATATTATCGGGGCAAAGACTACAACTACTGCACTGAAAATTCAGCAACTCAAGGCAAGTAGTTATTGATTTATTGATCAAATATTGGTTTTCCCTCATTTTTGACTGTAACTCCACAATTGTTGTCTGTGCTGAAATAAAATTTCCAGTGCAGTAGTTGTAGTCCTTGCCCCTATAATATGCATATCTTACTTGTCACCAATGCGCTATAATTTTTGAGAAAAATGCAAAAATAGGCACAAAATTGGGCAGGGGTGTAGTACCCCCTTAACATAATAGTATTTTGTTTAGAAACATTTAATTTGCATTTTGTAACAATAATAATTCAGTTATAATTATGTATATTCAGTTGTTCTAATTTCATTATAAATAGACAACTTGTTTATGTACATGTAAATAAACAATTAATGCATGAATAGTAATAAAATTCTAATTAATTAATTGACAAGAAACACAATTTGACCCATTTGTTTGTTTTCCTCATAGGTTTACACATTTACCCCTAGTGGAATCCAGCAGCTTTTAAGGGCTCGGATAGCAACGTTTTCACATTTTTTTTGTGGAATCTGAGAGCACATCAGACACATCAAATTGCATTTTGAAAACATGGAATGTCCTCGTATTTTCTCGTATTCATCATGCAATTTGATATGTCTGATGTGCTGTCAGGTACCACAAAAAATACTGCAAACGTTGCTATCCGATTCCTTAATGCTCTGCGTGCTAGCCATGCGCTTCAACGGAAAAAGTTGAAGTTTTGAAATATTTTCTCAAAATATCAAGAGCTATCTACTCATTTTAATGTATTTTTCATGCTGATTCCAAATATGGTCATAAAATGTACAATTATGAAATTTTTAAAATTTTGTTGAAACTTGTCGTCTGCAGTCGACACCCGTGTGAAGAGAATTAAAGCCCCTTGAAATGTCACTATCCATGCCTGTCATATACCACAGAATGATCACCACAATGCACCAAGACCCTGAAACTGGTTCTGATGCATTCAAGTTCCCATTGAACATGTACAGCAGCAATAGAGGGTTTTGAAATGGAAAATGGGAACCAGTATTATTTGACGCGGAGATCGGCCTAGCTTCTCTTTTGATGTTCACTGTCTTATATGTAGAATGCAAACTACATTAATTTTGGAATATAGCGTAACAGAAGGATAGATGCACAAATCCAATAGTGAAACTGAAATTGGTTATTTGCACATGAAAGTCCTTTCCGGATGCCCTGGGGGCCACTCAGTTTCCAGTGTCGCCAAAAAGGGAGTGCGTCCTAGGGGCCCGTTAAAATAAAGAAAACATACATTAATGGGCCCATAAAAGCAAAGAAAAGACACCTCTGGGGCCCGTGCGATCATTTTACCACGGGCCCGTAATGGCTCTAGGCGGCACTGCAAGGTACAGAGTGTACACATGCGTGACCAGAAACTTTTCACAGAATGGAAGTGGACCTGAATCCTGTTTTCAAGAAAAAGGGTTGTTTTTAAAACTTCTGATTGGTGCATCATTTTAATGATCCCACTATTTTACAAAGTGTGTTTCCCTGGCACGTATTGCATCAGGAACATCACCCTAACATAAATATTCAAAAATGATTAAAGCATGTAGGAAATCTGTAAGGGTGGTATCTTTCAAATAAAATCCTGCTTAGGGGTATCTTTTAAGTACAGTCCTGTTTTCGGGATCAAATTTGTTAGCGAAACCATGTAAATTCCTGTTTAGGGTCATGCATGCGTACATTGCGAAACTCGAGTGACCCCCTGGGCCTGATCCATGTGTGTATAATAGATTGTTCTGGCTGAAAACGGTCAATTCCAAATAAGTGGTGTGTACAGCCCATGACATATTCTGGGATGCTGTGAAAATCTTCTTTGGTCCTATGTCGCAGTGGCGTAGCTGCCAGGGGGCAGGGGGGAAATTTCCCCCCTGGCAAAAATTGCCTATTTGGGCCCTGCCCCCTAGTGCAAGGAAAAAATAGGAAAAAGGATGGAGAGAGAGGAAAGGAAGGATGGGACAATTTTTTCAAAATTCCTTTTGGGGGGGGGGGGAGAGGGCGTTAATTAACTGTTTATATACCAACTTCTTGTTTGATTAAATTTTGGCTTAGTGTTTTGTATACACGCCTTAGTATATGGCATCTGAGGAAAAACTGCCACATTGAAAAAAAGTATATAGGACAAACAATGTTACAAATTGTGATGATTTTAGTAAATAATTGTTTATTATTGGCTTAGGGGGACTCGATAAACTTAGTCCAAGAGAAAGTTATTTTGTCTAGTGGCCAGGCAAGTAACTATAATCACTTGAAGCATATTGGGGTTTAAAAAACAACCAATTAAAAAAAAAAGGTACTTTTCTATCATATTGAACTTGTGTAGACTCAAAAACCTTTCCTCCAATTTACCCCCCTGCCCCACCTCCATCAAAGCTACCCCTCAAATTCACCCTTCTCCAGCTCTCCTGCATGCATGTATCACCCAGGGGCCACTCCCACTTTGAGGTGACAGGTATGTAGGGCTGCTAAACCCCTCCTTTTCAGCATCGCTGACACCCACAGACCCCATATTTTTTTCCGAACACATGCTCCGTCACCCAAAGACCTCTTATGTTTCCAATTGATCTGTCACCCAAGGTCTTTTTTTTTTTAATTGGACAGCAGCAACTTTCATTTATCACTGATATTGTTACTTAGGGAGCACTTGTAAATACTTTGGTGGGCGGGGGTAGAAAATATGGGGGTATCAAAAAAATTTGGGTCCTAAAAAGGGGATCAAAAAAACTTCAGTTCTTAATAAGGGGATCAATTGATGGTAAAATGTAGGAGAAGGCATGCCCGTTCCAATTTTTTTGACAAGCTTCAAATCAACCCAACGTACACTTTACAGTTTGGGTGTAACACTACCAATGAGCAATAACTCCAAACGGTAATTTAAATGAGTTAATGACATATTTTTTGTTTCTTTTTTAGGACATGAAGGGGAGATCAAATAAAATTTAGACCATAAAAAAGGGGATAAAGAAAAATCCACCCGTTTTAGGGGGATCAAAAAAGGTTCCAACTTTTCCACCCCCACCAAAGTATTTATGAACACTCCCTTATTTTGAAACAACAAAGCCATTAAAAACATTTAGGGACTGATCGTTATTTACAGCAGGGGGGGTAATGGGCGTTTTGGAAAAAATATCGACAACAAATTTCGCGTTCCCCCCTCGCGTCCGCTCAAAATTTTCGGATTCCCCCTTGTTTTCCCGAATTTCTCCATTTAAAACTTAACATTCCCCCCTCTTGGTTCAACGAAAAATTTCGTGTTCCCCCCCTCAAGACCCAAATTTTTTTTCGGATTCCCCCCTCAAAACGCCCATTCCCCCCCTGTGGTAAATAACGATCACTCCCTTAGAACTATAGAAATTCAATGGTTGAGGCTTCTGCAGGACTGTTTTGGCTCTCACTCAAAGATCCCAGGTCATGTTCTCACCCAGGATCCCTATACTAGCTCTTAATTTAGGGCCAACTGGTCTGTCTCTCAACCAGTGACCCCCGTAGTGACCCCTCTCACCGAATGTTAAAAATCATGCTCTCACCCAATGACGGTAATGACCCCAAATTTCTTACATATTTGGGTACACTGGGGTAAATTGATGAACCCCTTATATCAAGGGGAATAGGCCTACTAGTCATTAGCCTGGGTAACAAAAACAGGGGCCCCGGACAGGGGCTAGCTCAGTGCTATCCAGGCCCGTACCCAGGATTTCATTGGGGGGGGGGTGCTGATTTTGAAAACTTGTGGACTTTTTTCCAGGGGGGGGCGATTTTGTGAAAAGTGGACTTTTTGGAAAATGTTGACTTTTTTGTCCAAAAAAGTGTAAAAAACTGTTTTTTTGCTTGCCAATTCTGAAATTTTGTCTTTGAACATGGCAATGATTTTTCGCACGCTTCGCGCGCATTTGTACCATAGACTTATTTGGTCGCCAAAAGGTGCTGGATTCAAATACTTCAAGAATCATTTCCAACCCCAACCCCCAATGTCAAAAGAAACCTACGCCACTGTTCGCTTAAGGCCAAAAAGCCCCATGGCCCACTTTGCAAGTGCTACTGGTGAAAAACAGGCATTTTATGTTTTTTCAGTCAAAATCTGTGCCCATTTTGCAAGAGCAAATAAAATAAGGTTTGGGAATGGAGTCACTGAAAAGTCCACTATTTCATGATCCGCCCCTGCACTGTTATTAATATTCAGCTTTAAAAATGGGAAGAAACCCTTCTTGGTGGGTATTACTTATATTATTTCAACTTTTTGTGTAAAGAATAACAAAATTAAAATTTGACAACAATTTGTTCTGCCAGATTGCTAATGATGTTTCAGGCAGTGGTTTCAGAACTTCAGCAAAGTCACCTGTCCCTGGTGCCAGGTTTTTTCTGCCTCCGCAGGAGGTAGTTTGCTTTGAAATTGACACCTAAAATGCCGCACATTGCGCGGCATGTAGGCCGATTATACAAATTTATATTCTGACAAGTACTCTAATTTCCGCCCAATATTGAGAGCCCAATATATATCCCCCACCTCTCTGCGCCATACATAAATTCGCCTATCGCCATTTCCGAATGTTCAAAAAGGTAATCACGCTTCCTCAGCATGTGCAATAAATTAGCATTAAAATGAATCTTATTCTATAGGGATTCTAGAAACACATAGCACGTGGCGCCAATGGCGTGGGTCTATCAAGTTAATGAATTATGCATTAGAATATTTTCAAACTCATATGTTGTATAATTGAAGACCGAATTAAAAAGACTAGCTTGCGTATGCCGTCCTGTAAACCAGACCAAAAATGCCATACTGCGCAGGTCAGCAACCAATCACGGCGCGCCTTTGTCATGACGTCAGACGCAAACTAGTCTTTTTTTAATTCGGTCTTTAATTATAGGTTGTAGCCTCAGCGCTCATCAGCAGCCACACCACCTCAATGCTCGGTGTGATCAGCAGCTTTATCGTTGAAGACAAGTTGGAAAACCGTTATGCTGTGGCAATGGGAATACACATCAAACAAGGTTTAATTTCATGATTACATGAAACCTGATTATTAATGCAAAAACTTTGGCTGGAGAAGTTGAAGCTGACGTTCATGGCGACACTTTGGATGTGATAATTTGACATCATGGATTGTTTTGTGCAAAATTGGAGGTATTTTTGTGCCGCGGCGAGTCAGCAGACCGACTGGCATGCATGCTAGGCTCGACTAGGCCACAATCATGATCCGATGCATTTGAACTGCAATGTATGGTATGATACGCCTAGCCGCGCCTATGGCCGGCTTCATTGCTGCCCGGGCATTGCTGTTCAAATACATGTACTAAAGTATTGCAATTTTATTGCGTTGATATAATTCGGAATAATTCGTTTTAAAGTATTTGCTTCCCCAATTCCCATGCGTGGTTGTGTCTTATGTTCTACTGAGTACTGTTGCAATATTTTTGCATGCATACCCATGACCGGTTCAAGACTTTGACTGAGAAATTTGCTTTTTGTTTGTTAAGATAAAAATAAAAATAAAATGCAAGAATCATCTTTCCCCACACAATACTTCTTACAAACAAGGTGTTGATATTGGCCCTTTCGATGCAAGACAAAGCACAAATGAAGGAAACAAAACAAAACAATGTTTTTGATTTTTATTCAATTACACATACAAAAGAGTAATGGCCTATAAAAAGACCCCCCTAAATATAATAATATTAATATTATTTTAGTCCTGAATACAAAATATAATAAACAAGCATAAAAAAAATCTGATACGAAAATGTGTTACTCTGAAACGTTACAATCGTAATTTTCGATGCAAGGCAAAGCACAAATGAAGGAAACAAAACAAAACAATAATGTTTTTGATTTTTTATTCAATTACACATACAAAAGAGTAATGGCCTATAAAAAGACCCCCTAAATATAATAATATTAATATTATTTTAGTCCTGAATACAAAATATAATAAACAAGCATAAAAAAAAATCTGATACGAAAATTTGTTACTCTGAAACGTTACAATCGTAATTTTCAGTCAAGAAATCCACGAGAAATGACTTTTGATACAACTTAGGCATATATGCATTTAAAAAACAGAAACGGCTGCCTGCATCTGGAACTCTTCATATCTGAAAGTTTGGTTTGAAGGTCTTATTTCATACATCAGAATTATCTGCAAGATTGCAAGATGGCTTTAGGTGACCGTGGCCCTATTGGCTAATGCACAAATTTAGATTTTCTTTCTATTTAAATAATATGTTAAAGCTTATGCCCTGTAGATTACATTCGGTTCTTGAGATATGGCCTGTCAAAATGGTGCGAACCCAAAACAAAAATTGGCAACAACTTTCTTTTTTATTTTCTATATTTTTGACAAGTCCAGTTGCCAGATGATTTTCTAATTACATGTATGAATTATGCAAAGTAAAGATTTCAGATACAATTAAAACAGCTATAGTAGTAGTAGTATTGTCGTAGTTCCCTCCTTTCTACAGGTAATAGTAGGGGAAGGTGGGGCATAACGGACCCCCGGGGCAAAACGGAACCACCTGGAAAAATAGGCCTTGGCAATACTGCCGTCTATGCAAATTATATTGAGGAACACAAGTATGGCTACGAAGATTTACAACAAAAATTTTATCTGAAACAATCCACTGACATTCGAGCAAGATCGAGTCAAAAAATTACTACCCGTCTGGTGTAAGATACGTAGATGTTTAATGCGCTGAAATTTTACTTCATTAATATCGGATTCCCAAATAATTGTGTATATTGTAAACACGAAGGTACTAGCCATGAGCTGTATTAAGTGCATGGCCTATATGCTACGATGTATTATGCATGCAACCAATTTCTAAAAAATCGGGTATGGGGCAAAACGGAACCCTTTAGGTGCGGGGCATAACGGAACAGGGTTCCGTTTTGCCCCGGGCGTTTTGTCCCACAGATGGGTTCCGTTTTGCCCCAATTGGACATAACTTGTCTTCACTCAAGGAAATGTAGGCGTTACCTAGGGGCCTACTGGAACATGGTAAACACTTCGCTGAAACATAGACATATAACTAGACCTACAGATAGAATTAATGATAAAGAGTTAACCACTTACTCCACAGAGATGGTAGGCCTACTGAATATTTCTTTCTAATCAAATATTGGTCATACATATTATAGGCCTACTAGGCCTATAAGAAGTTAACCACTCACTCCACAGAGATGGTAGGCCCACTTAATATTGTAACTGAATATAGGCCTACATATAACTAGGACTAGGGCCTACCGATGGAACAACTAGTATAAGTTTGCACCCAGGGTGCCGTTTTGCCCCATAGGGGGTTCCGTTTTGCCCCGATAGTGGGGCAAAACGGATTTTTTGTTGTTGAAAATATTTCTTCATTTTTATAAAAAATTGTAAGATTCAAGTTATATTGGTTAATGGTATATTAAAGGTAAATACAAACTTCAACTGAATATATAATTTTTACAGTCATATTACTTATGGTGACGTCACAGAGCATCCTCAAAGTTAGGTGTTCCGTTATGCCCCACCTTCCCCTACTAAGGCCTACTGAGGCATGATACATGGGTAGAACACACACTGTAGACCTACTACAGAATTACGGTTGCGTTTTGGCAAATTTCAATTTGCATAATTAATTTGGGCCACTTATTAGAAAAGTTGATTAGGGCCCTAATTAATTATGCAAATGGAAATTTGCATGGAAAAAGGCATTCATGGGTTTTATATCTTATTTTGTAGCCGATCTGAACATTCAACTTTGTACAATTCTTGCATATATAATTAGAAAATAAGGCCTACCTGACATCATTGCATAACAAAAATAAAAGAAATTTGTTGCCAACTTCTTGGTTTCGCGCCATTTTGACAGGCCATATATTTTGGTAACCGAATATCCGATTAAAATAAAATTTTCAGTCTTGTAATCAGGAGAGAATGGACTCACATATTTCAATCAGACAAAATCTATATCCAATAGCGTTACCTTAAAGCTAGCATTATAAGTGTCTCCTTAACTAATAACAAAAGGTGCCCACTGGTATCTTGGAGGCATTGTCTTTTTTAAAGACATTTCTTGTTTTATACCGCCCTCTGTATAATTTTGTGTTTTTAATAGAAAAAATCCTAAAAAAACCTCTAAATAGTGCTTGTAATTTATGCTATTTAAATTCATATTGTGGTTTATTACTAATAGTTTGTATAAAACATGCTATTGAAATTCATTTTTGAACACTGTTTTCGAATGTTTTGACTTTTGTTATTTTGCCATTGCTATTATATGGAAACACCGCTGATGATGAAGTCATCGATTTATAAAACCGCAAGAATCTATATTGACGAAAGGGGAATTCCCTGAACGTGACATTGACATTGTTTACATCGTCATCATTCATGCGTTTTTTCACTCTTTGATGTGTCTGGACATGACCTATTCATGGAGATTTTAACCCGTCCTTTGCTGATGCTGTGCAATAGTTTTATTATTGGATACCGTGTTTAATTTAGGTAAGCTTATAAATTTAGAAATTGATTTGAATTGGATTCAACAACTCCTCCTATACCTTTGCTTTGTACAGGAGCCAACCGTTGTTAATCCATGATGAATCCACACTTTTATTGTAGCGTATTTCGGATTTCTACTTTTTGCATAATTATAATGCCCAGTGCCAGTGGTGTACTAAAATACCACGTAAAACAAAGACTAAGCCTGAAGTGCTTTAATAACAGTAAAATTTAACTTTTTATATTAAAACCGGGTCGACCCGGTTTTATTCTGAGTTCATCGATCGACTGCTTGCTAACATCTCCCGTGGATGTCAGCTTATGTGTACACACGTCGAGCGAGATGCTCCGTGTAGTATTACATGTTACGATTGGCGAGCGTAGTACACGCATTGTAGGCGCTAGAATGAAATCGCAATTTTCTTTGTTATACCTCATTTATTTGGCTCGAAATTAAAAGGGGATATAAATGTGATCAGTGAAAACGAACATATTTAAATAGGAATCTATTCTTTATGCAAATCACACATTATTGCTTTTTTAAAAGTGTCAGAGCCACGAGTCTGTCAGAGCTACAAATGTATTCAAAAATAAAAGGGGGGGCCATCGGCCATCTTGGAAATCCCCAGTTTTCCAGAATGTTCAATGTATTGCTCCATCATGAAAAATCCCAGAGCTATTATTAGAATTAGGGTTTTTGTTAGTATTATAATGAAATGAAAACATTTCATGGTAGATTTTATCAAGAGAGTAGTGGTACATGTAGGCTCTCTAATGTGTTGGTAGTCTATGTGGCAGTGCCTTCAAAGAAAGATAGGGCCTACCTGTAAACCAGTCATTTTGCATAGCCAATAATGTGCTAAATTAATACCGCAATAACAGGAGATTCTGACTCTTGGAGTACATGAAAGTTCTTAACCTCTGTGCGGAAAAAGCCTGTTTTCTGGAAAAAGTTAGTGATTTAAATATTTATATGCAGAATCATTGTCATCATAAATGTTACTTTTTATAATGTCTAAAATGTGTGACAGTGGTATAATTACAATATCCACTTTAAACATGTTAAGGGGGTACTACACCCCTGTGGTAAATTTGTGACTATTTTTGCATTTTTCTCCAAAAATAATAACACACTGGTAACAAAAGTTATGTATATTATTGGGGCAAGGAATCCAATTAGTAGCTCCTGTAAATCATTTGGCCTGTTCTTGACGCCTTTCGTCCCCTTACGCTTTGAATACCCCATTCGATCCAAAATGGAGTGGGCCCATGATTTGTCAAGCTGGGTTTCCCCTCCATGCTCTACCAGTACCGGCGTTTTTTTGTTTTTGAGAAGACCGCTCGCACCTGCTAACACAATTTTGGTGGATATTATCCCATATTTGCCAAGTACAAGTGGGCGTCCACGTGCTGCCTTTGGTAGCTCATCAACATCTGCATTTGGATCGCTGCTTTTTCTTTTCAAGTAGGCACTCTTCATCCCTCGAATTGTGCTTTCATTCACTGGTTTTTCAAGTTCCTTCGAAAACTTTCTACAAGCAGCCGCAAAACCACACTCGGCAGCATATTTCCCCATCTTAGCTCGGAGTTCCGGTGAGTAAAATTCATAGGTTCTGCAGCGTTTACGACTTGAAGATGGTGCGGTGGATGTACTGGGGCCATTATCAGTAGCACGTGGATCTAGAGCACCTTCTACAAGCTCATTTGCTGCCCTTACGGATGCAGGATTTAGGCCATGACGTTGATCTGTAGGGTCCGGCAGTGTTGGCTTTTTCACAGGTTGGAAATAATGATACAGCGATCGCGACATGATGAAATCCCAATAAAGATGATTTTAAGCACAAGAATTGAATTGTAAATTGAATTGTTAACTGAATTAAAGTCTAAAGAGAAATGATTAACCTTGCACGTGTTGACCACTGTTCTTCCGGTGGTATGCTAATGAGCATACCAGTGCTGGTATCAGATTTCTAAACGATGTATCGCTTTCTTCATCAGATCGCATTACGTCATACTTAGGAAAACATTTTCACGAGTTGTTAATTTCGCGGTCGGATCTTCATTCGCGAAAATAAAACCCTCGCGAAAATTACCACTTATACAGTACTACACTGAAATTTCAGTGACTCAAGACAAGCGGTTCAGTATATATGATAGGAAACGAGGTACATCCTAGCGGTACCTTATTTCTTATCATAAATAACAAACCGCTTGGCTTGGGTCACTGAAATTCCAGTGTAGTAATTGATTCCTTGCCCTATAATATACATAACTTTTGTTACCACTGTGTTATTAGTTTTTGAGAAAAATGCAAAAATAGACACAAATTTATCGAGGGTGTAGTACCCCTTAAAGCCATATTTAGGGATTCAATCATGTTTCACCGTTGTTCATCACCGTTTAACAACGATGCGGCCGCGTTGTCTGTGTGGTTTACTTCGCAAAAGCTGCCCGCGTGAAGTAAACCACGCAGACGCGCCGAATTCCTTTCAACAACGAAAAGAAGCTAAAGATCGTATAATTCCCGATTATTTCACGAGGAATATCACTTAATCATTGCCACTCATCTTTACAAAATTTCGATGATTTTTCTGTTGATATCAGCAATAAAACTAGGGCCTACAGAATAAAACGGCAATGTTTAGCCGCTACCTGAAAAATACTGAATTCAACAGCTCTCAGATTCAACTTGCAAACTTGCACACGCATTGCACGCACAAAAGTTCCAGACATGACGAATTTTACGCGCTCCCCGCGTAATGCGTAGTCTCGCTTCGCGTTACGTATACGCTACAGTAAAAGTGTGGATTCATCACGGTTTAACAACGGTTGGCTCAGAGGTGCTTTTACTTTCAGAGTTATGCGGGGGACTTCAAAGCTGCCCCTGACCCCCGGACATGCCACTCAGTATGGGATGTTTAAAAAACTGGTCAATCATTATTTAGCTACATGTACATGTATCAGCGGTTTGGGTGACATTCATGGAAATGAAACTGCAGTGGTTGGAACACCAAGTTTCGATGTGGGAGTGACTGCATCTTAGATTATACACAGATTGGAATTTTCCATGCCTGTACCCTCTAAGCGTACTGGAATTCAGCTGACGCCGGTACAGCGTACAGACCTGGTGACATCGCTTATCTTACGCGCGAAGTTTCTTTTGTGTACGCTCGCACTGTTTGCGCTATTTTTAGTGTTAGTGTCGATCCCCTGAGGCAACATGCCATGTTTCCACGGTATGGACTGCATGCTCATATACATCAGCATTACATGTAGTTGTACAATACATACATGTAGTATTGTAGATGATTTATTCTATCATTTAAGGAAGGAACTTACAGAAAAATATTATTTACACAAAATGTGTCTGTGATGTGTCATATCATTGTTTGCATCACATACTGTCATATCTCAAAAGGCTGCCGTGAGTGATTTGCATTAGCATTGTTGTATTCTATTCTTATTTTTATCTCGGCATGCTTCTTTCTTTTATGAATGGACACAAGATTGTAATAAATTTATGATTTAATACCCCAAAATTGATATTATAAAGATAATTTTACAGTGTATCTTATCACTATTAGATTATAGTCAATAGTAAAACAAATCACACAAGGCAGCCTTTTGAGATATGGCAGTATATGATGCAGACAATGATTGTGTATAAGGCTAATGAAAGTCAAGTCCCAGTTTCCCGTTACATAATATTTCATGACTGTGTAGGTGACCATTTCATTATTCATTATTCATTATTTTATACTATTTCATTATTGCAACTGTTACAGGCATAAACCAATAGCTGCCGATGTATACATGTGATAAATCACAGTTTGTAGTTTACAGATGTAGTTTACAACCACATGAAGGTGATTGTACAACTATTATCAAAAGTTTCACAATATTTTTTACGGGATGAGATCAGAGCAGATCAAATAGTGCGGGACAGATAATTGAGTAGGTATTCATTATTAATTCATTATTAGCCATATACCATGCTCCTACTGCAAAGAAAATCCCTGAAAATCAACAGAAAGAGATTTATGACATATTTAAAAACACAATTATTTATTTGTTTATTAAAAAGTTTGTTAGAAATCAACATTTATTCAAAATAATGAAATATTTGGCCAGCAATTTGTTTTGAGCGGAGTAGGGTAACGGGAAACTTTGAATCGACTTTCATTAGCCTAATGAAACAAATGTGTGACTGTCAGGTTGTGTTTTCCCATACATGTAGCCCAATGGCCATTAAAAAATCTTGCATTTTAGAAAATCAAGCAAGCAGCCAGGGCAAACAGTGGCAGCACTATGGATGGGGAGGGGTATTTTCATTGTTCCCCCTTTTCGTTAAAACCCAAAATTATGCAACTTTCCACTTTTTGCAGCAATTTTGCACAAGACTGGTCGAATTTGCCCCCGAAATCCTAGCTTGCCGCCACTGCAAGATTAAAATCCTGTAAAGACTAGGTGTAC
This sequence comes from Amphiura filiformis, assembly GCF_039555335.1. NCBI lineage: Eukaryota > Metazoa > Echinodermata > Ophiuroidea > Amphilepidida > Amphiuridae > Amphiura > Amphiura filiformis. Next base: position 47,394,459 of record NC_092633.1, on the reverse strand, counting down.
AACCTTATAGAAAAATTAAGAAAGCAATTTTAAATTATTTTACTCTATTTTTTCAAATAACCTTTATTTATGGTTAATTTGTTAAAATAATTATACAGCTGTTGACCAGTGATGTTCACTTTCACCACACAAAAGCAGTGGCATAGCAAGAATTTTCCTGTACCTCCTGCCCCCTGGCTATACCGTTGCACAAAACGTGTACCGGTATGTAATATTTTACAGGTAATTTGCACCAGAAGAACTGTCAATTGATATTTATTCTATTTTTATAATTTCAGAACTGAATACTGATTGATATTTTCATAACTAGTGCAATATATAGGAACAAATATCAAAGAATTTTTTCGTACATTTTTATCATAAATATTGGGAGTACAAAATGGCGGATGCTGGAGGAGACAGACCCACTGGTAAGTAGTACATAATTGTTATCTGGGGCAACCGGTGGTGGTGATGGGGGGGAGGGGAGGGGCAAGGGCCAGTGGCAGCACCAGGAAATTTTGGAGGGGGCATTGGGGGGGGCAAGTGAATTTCAGGGGGGGCAAAATTGATCAATTTAATAATATTTATGACTTTTAATGGAAAATTTGTACTCCAAGGAGAAATAATTTCATTAACTCACAACAAATCGACCAATCACAGCTGTTGATAGTTGCTATAGTTCGGCTACTTCTTATCTTATTCGCCATATCGTGAAGGCTAATTATTACACTGTCGTACACTGTCATAGCACTGCTGAACTGAATCACGATTTCTATGCATGAGACAATTACTCGAAAAGAGCAGACTCTGTAACAGGTTATGAGACATCACTACAATGTAACATGACGGTAAACAGTGAGTGCCATTCACGCACCGGGCATTCATCTTGCGATGAAAAATCCTCTCCCACTACTTATGCCAAATTGTTGGGAACACAATTTGCAAACCTTTATGGTCTAGAATGAGGAATTTTTTTGAAATTTCT